>NW_027443494.1:0-43631 GCF_048569485.1 Anomaloglossus baeobatrachus | reverse complement strand
CAAGGGCTAAGGAAGGCGAGTTAGTAGTCACCCTCACAAGTCAGCCTGAAGGACACCTGGTTCCCGCCTGGTTCATCCCAGCTACGCCCGGGTTACTCACCCTGCCACCTGAAGTGAGTAAAAACCCTGAAAGACATTCTGCCTGTGTGGAGTTATTCTGCGCCTTGTGGTACTACGCACCTACACAGGGCCCTGGGGCTTGCCTCACTCTCAGGAGGCTATTCCAACTAACTGCACTCACCATCAGCCCCAGGCGTCCCTCAACCTGCAGTGGCAGTCCCCACTGACCGCAATACTGAGAGTGGCGTCACGACAATCAAGAAGAAGATCTCCTACCTGTGACCAGATCCAGCCGAGTGGAGTCCCTGAAGGTAATGCACCGACACTACACCTGTGGGGCTTCACACCACTACGCGTAAAGGCAGCATTTCGGTAGCCAACAGCTTACAGAGGGATAGAGTCAACCACTTAGCTTTGTCATGGGTCGCAGTAAGTGGCCTTTTATTTGACCACATCTGAGGGAAAGAGATCTGGCTGCTGTCTGTAGACGGTGTTGAGTAGGGTGTCCCTGGAAAAATGCAGGTTTGTGAGAAAAGTGCAGGCGGAGACATGATGTTGCCTTCATCTTGCCTTCAGATCTGTTCATCTTGTATCATTTTTAAAAAACACATCAAGCAAGGGTTACTCCAAGCGGAGTCTACCTTTTTTCCCAACATTGGGCACACAGACACCCCATCAGTGGCAGCACTTGTGCCCTAGTTGCAAACAGGATGTTTTGATTTGCATCAAGCACATTCCAAATCCACAAGCATTTACTCTCCCCAGGATGACACAGGGGTAGTAAATTCCTTCTGGATCCATGACTTGTTCATTTTGATGAACGTCAGTGTGTCCACATTGTCACTGGACAGACGCGTGCGCTTATCTGTCAGCACACACCCAGCAGCACTGAAGAAGACACGTTCAGAGACAACGCTGGCAGCTGCACACGACAAAATCTCCAAGGCGTAACTGGAGAGCTCTGTCAATTTTTCTAGATTTGAAGCCCAAAAGGAGCAAGGCTCCATTTGCAAAGTCATTGCATCGATGTTCATTTGGAGATACTCCTGTATCATCCTCTCCATCCGTTGACTATGTGTCAGACTTGTTGTCTCTGGTGGCCTTGCAAAGGAGGGTCTAAAAAAATTATGAAAATATTCCATAAAATTGCTGTTACCAGCACCAGATACGGTCCTACTGGTACGGGTAGACTGTTGAAGATGACGATGCCGTCCCATGTTTGTCAAGTTACAACTGGGAGAATCACTCCCTTCACCTGCACGGTTGTTTGGTGTAAAAGCCGAGCTAAGATCGAGTAACAGCTTATGCTGATACTCCAGCATACGTGCGTCCCTTTCTATGGGTGGAATTATGTCACAAAATTTGGACTTGTCCCGGGGATCTAATAGTGTGGCAAGCCAGTAGTCATCATCACTTCTAATTTTGACAATCCGAGGGTCATGTTGGAGGTAGTGCAACAAGAAGGCACTCATGTGTCTTGCGCAGCCATGCGGACCAAGTCCACGCTGTGTTTGTGGCATAGAGGTGCTAACCGTTCTTTCTTCCTCTGACATCTCCCCCCAACCTCTTTCAACTGAATTTTGACCAAGGTCTCCCTCATCCGCTGAGTCTTCCATGTCCATGGACAGTTCGTCCTCCATATCTTCATGTCCTCCTGCACCTTCCTCAACATCTCGCCTGCTACCATGCGCCCTTGTTGATCCCTGTCCCCCATGGTCCCATGCCTGCCGCGTTGGTGATGATGAACGTCTGGACCTTGGTGATGTTGTTGTGTCTTGCGCATATGAATCCTCCTGTAGTTCCTCCCCTTCCTGTTGTCCCACCCCCTGACTCCGAATAGTGTTTAGCGTGTGCTCCAGCATGTAAATGACTGTAATCGTCATGCTGATAATGGCATTGTCAGCGCTAAACATATTCGTCGCCATGTCGAAACTGTGCAGAACGGTGCATAGGTCCTTGATCTGAGATCACTCCATCAGGGTGATCTGCCCCACTTCTGCATCTCGTTGGCCCAGGCTATACATCATGACGTATTGCACCAGGGCTCGCCGGTGCTGCCACAGTCGCTGTAACATGTGGAGAGTTGAATTCCAGCGTGTCGCCACATCGCATTTCAGGCGATGAACCGGCAGGCCGAAAGACTTCTGGAGCGATGCAAGTCGCTCAGCTGCGGCGGTTGAACGGCGGAAGTGAGCACTGTAGACAGTTTACGTGCCCTGGTCAGAAGGCCATCTAGGCCGGGATAGTGTGTTAAAAATTGCTGGACAACAAGGTTCAACACGTGAGCCATACAAGGCACGTGTGTCACCTTGCCCAGGCGAAGGGCCGCACCCAGGTTTGCAGCATTGTCGCACACGGCCTTACCAGGCTGCAGGTTGAGTGGAGACAACCATTTATTAAACTCGGACCGCAGAGCTGACCACAACTCCTCAGCTGTGTGACTCTTATTCCCAAGACATGTCAAGCTAAAGACCGCCTGATGCCGTTGCGCTCTGCTGCCAGCATAGTAATGAGGGGTGCGTGATTCCTTCTGCGCAGTGAGAACGCTGGTGGCCTGACCAGGCAGGCTTGGGGCGGAGGTGGAGGACCCAGATGAGGTGGAGGATGCAGAAGCAGTGGCGGAACTTGGACAGACAGAGGATTGACACACAAGTCGTGGGGACGGCAAGACTTGTGCAGCAGACCCTTCACCATCTATCAACATAGTTACCCAGTGCCCAGTCAGCGACATGTAACGTCCCTGTCCATGCTTACTGGTCCAAGTATCGGTGGTGAAATGCACCCGTTCACACACAGAGTTTCTCAAGGAAGCGGTGATGTTGTGTGCGACATGCTGGTGTAGCGCGGGCACACCTTTCTTAGAGAAGTAGTGGCGACTAGGCATCTGGTACTGGGGCACAGCGACAGACATAAGGTCTCTAAAATCCTGTGTGTCCACTAGGCGGAAAGGCAGCATTTCGGTAGCCAACAGCTTACAGAGGGATAGAGTCAACCTCTTAGCTTTGTCATGGGTCGGAGGAAGTGGCCTTTTATTTGACCACATCTGAGGGACAGAGATCTGGCTGCTGTGTGTAGACGGTGTTGAGTAGGGTGTCCCTGGAAAAATGCAGCTTTGTGAGGAAAGTGCAGGCAGAGACATGATGTTGCCTTCATCCAACGTAGGTGCTATCGATGTCTGAGAGAGCTGTACACACTCACTTGTTTCCCCTTCCAAACCAACTGACGACCTACCAAGCAAACTGCCTGTTGCGGTTACAGTGGTGGAAGTTTTGCGTGGAAAAACAGGTGTGACAGCTGTCCCCACAGTCCTAGAAGATGAAGAGCGCGCGGATGCACTGGAAGGGGCGGGCGGTGGATGGTTCGCTCCGCTAGGCCGCATTGCAGCACAGTGAGCTTCCCACCGGGACCTATGATATTTATTCATGTGACGATTCATGGAAGAAGTTGTCAAACTGCTGAGGTTTTGACCTCTACTAAGAGAATCATGACAAATTTTACATATCACATGATTTGGGCGATCTTTTTCTATGTCAAAAAAGGAACAGGCTAGGCAAGGCTTAGAGGCCATGCGACCTGTTGATGCACCCCGAATAATGCTCATAGGCAGAGTGGTGGCTGAGGATGCAGTTGTAGACGTGCTACCAGTGCTCCGACTCTGTCCAGGAAGGCGCAAGGTAATTTCGTCGTCGGTTGCATCCTCCTCCACCGCCTCTGTTGACCTCCTCGAGTGCCTGACTGGGGGTTGACAGTAGGTGGGATCTAGAACTTCATCATCAATTGTTGTGTTTGCACTCCCCTCCCCCTCAGACCGAGCCTCTTCTTGCCCTGACCGAATATTTAAGTTGTCATCCCAATCGGGTATCTGCGTCTCATCTTCATCAGTATGTTCCTCATTGCCTATAACCACAGTTGTTGGAAAGGCAGCATTTTGGTAGCCAACAGTTTGCATTTTATGAAAGTCAACCTCCAAGCCATGTCATGCCCTTCTAAAAGCATGTATAACACAGCGAGGGGACTCCAACCACAGTCTCCCTCGTTGCCACTCACTGGGCCACACACACCCCACTTGACTGGCATCGGTTGAGCTCCCTTTTGAAAAAGAAAAAGATGCTTTGCATGAAGCACTCTCAAAAATACGCGTGCCTTTCCCGTCCCCTGGCTGACCCAGGGGAAGAAAAGTCCTCTGAGAGCCATGACTTGTTCATCTTGGTTCTTTTAGAGACACAGCGAGGGGACTCCAACCACAGTCTCCCTCGTTTCCACTCACTGGGCCACACACACCCCACTTGACTGGCATCGGTTGAGCTCCCTTTTGAAAAAGAAAAAGATGCTTTGCATGAAGCACTCTCAAAAATACGCGTGCCTTTCCCGTCCCCTGGCTGACCCAGGGGAAGAAAAGTCCTCTGAGAGCCATGACTTGTTCATCTTGGTTCTTTTAGAGACACAGCGAGGGGACTCCAACCACAGTCTCCCTCGTTTCCACTCACTGGGCCACACACACCCCACTTGACTGGCATCGGTTGAGCTCCCTTTTGAAAAAGAAAAAGATGCTTTGCATGAAGCACTCTCAAAAATACGCGTGCCTTTCCCGTCCCCTGGCTGACCCAGGGGAAGAAAAGTCCTCTGAGAGCCATTACTTGTTCATCTTGGTTCTTTTAGAGACACAGCGAGGGGACTCCAACCACAGTCTCCCTCGTTTCCACTCACTGGGCCACACACACCCCACTTGACTGGCATCGGTTGAGCTCCCTTTTGAAAAAGAAAAAGATGCTTTGCATGAAGCACTCTCAAAAATACGCGTGCCTTTCCCGTCCCCTGGCTGACCCAGGGGAAGAAAAGTCCTCTGAGAGCCATGACTTGTTCATCTTGGTTCTTTTAGAGACACAGCGAGGGGACTCCAACCACAGTCTCCCTCGTTTCCACTCACTGGGCCACACACACCCCACTTGACTGGCATCGGTTGAGCTCCCTTTTGAAAAAGAAAAAGATGCTTTGCATGAAGCACTCTCAAAAATACGCGTGCCTTTCCCGTCCCCTGGCTGACCCAGGGGAAGAAAAGTCCTCTGAGAGCCATGACTTGTTCATCTTGGTTCTTTTAGAGACACAGCGAGGGGACTCCAACCACAGTCTCCCTCGTTGCCACTCACTGGGCCACACACACCCCACTTGACTGGCATCGGTTGAGCTCCCTTTTGAAAAAGAAAAAGATGCTTTGCATGAAGCACTCTCAAAAATACGCGTGCCTTTCCCGTCCCCTGGCTGACCCAGGGGAAGAAAAGTCCTCTGAGAGCCATGACTTGTTCATCTTGGTTCTTTTAGAGACACAGCGAGGGGACTCCAACCACAGTCTCCCTCGTTTCCACTCACTGGGCCACACACACCCCACTTGACTGGCATCGGTTGAGCTCCCTTTTGAAAAAGAAAAAGATGCTTTGCATGAAGCACTCTCAAAAATACGCGTGCCTTTCCCGTCCCCTGGCTGACCCAGGGGAAGAAAAGTCCTCTGAGAGCCATGACTTGTTCATCTTGGTTCTTTTAGAGACACAGCGAGGGGACTCCAACCACAGTCTCCCTCGTTGCCACTCACTGGGCCATACACACCCCACTTGACTGGCATCGGTTGAGCTCCCTTTTGAAAAAGAAAAAGATGCTTTGCATGAAGCACTCTCAAAAATACGCGTGCCTTTCCCGTCCCCTGGCTGACCCAGGGGAAGAAAAGTCCTCTGAGAGCCATGACTTGTTCATCTTGGTTCTTTTAGAGACACAGCGAGGGGACTCCAACCACAGTCTCCCTCGTTGCCACTCACTGGGCCACACACACCCCACTTGACTGGCATCGGTTGAGCTCCCTTTTGAAAAAGAAAAAGATGCTTTGCATGAAGCACTCTCAAAAATACGCGTGCCTTTCCCGTCCCCTGGCTGACCCAGGGGAAGAAAAGTCCTCTGAGAGCCATGACTTGTTCATCTTGGTTCTTTTAGAGACACAGCGAGGGGACTCCAACCACAGTCTCCCTCGTTTCCACTCACTGGGCCACACACACCCCACTTGACTGGCATCGGTTGAGCTCCCTTTTGAAAAAGAAAAAGATGCTTTGCATGAAGCACTCTCAAAAATACGCGTGCCTTTCCCGTCCCCTGGCTGACCCAGGGGAAGAAAAGTCCTCTGAGAGCCATGACTTGTTCATCTTGGTTCTTTTAGAGACACAGCGAGGGGACTCCAACCACAGTCTCCCTCGTTTCCACTCACTGGGCCACACACACCCCACTTGACTGGCATCGGTTGAGCTCCCTTTTGAAAAAGAAAAAGATGCTTTGCATGAAGCACTCTCAAAAATACGCGTGCCTTTCCCGTCCCCTGGCTGACCCAGGGGAAGAAAAGTCCTCTGAGAGCCATGACTTGTTCATCTTGGTTCTTTTAGAGACACAGCGAGGGGACTCCAACCACAGTCTCCCTCGTTGCCACTCACTGGGCCACACACACCCCACTTGACTGGCATCGGTTGAGCTCCCTTTTGAAAAAGAAAAAGATGCTTTGCATGAAGCACTCTCAAAAATACGCGTGCCTTTCCCGTCCCCTGGCTGACCCAGGGGAAGAAAAGTCCTCTGAGAGCCATGACTTGTTCATCTTGGTTCTTTTAGAGACACAGCGAGGGGACTCCAACCACAGTCTCCCTCGTTTCCACTCACTGGGCCACACACACCCCACTTGACTGGCATCGGTTGAGCTCCCTTTTGAAAAAGAAAAAGATGCTTTGCATGAAGCACTCTCAAAAATACGCGTGCCTTTCCCGTCCCCTGGCTGACCCAGGGGAAGAAAAGTCCTCTGAGAGCCATGACTTGTTCATCTTGGTTCTTTTAGAGACACAGCGAGGGGACTCCAACCACAGTCTCCCTCGTTTCCACTCACTGGGCCACACACACCCCACTTGACTGGCATCGGTTGAGCTCCCTTTTGAAAAAGAAAAAGATGCTTTGCATGAAGCACTCTCAAAAATACGCGTGCCTTTCCCGTCCCCTGGCTGACCCAGGGGAAGAAAAGTCCTCTGAGAGCCATGACTTGTTCATCTTGGTTCTTTTAGAGACACAGCGAGGGGACTCCAACCACAGTCTCCCTCGTTTCCACTCACTGGGCCACACACACCCCACTTGACTGGCATCGGTTGAGCTCCCTTTTGAAAAAGAAAAAGATGCTTTGCATGAAGCACTCTCAAAAATACGCGTGCCTTTCCCGTCCCCTGGCTGACCCAGGGGAAGAAAAGTCCTCTGAGAGCCATGACTTGTTCATCTTGGTTCTTTTAGAGACACAGCGAGGGGACTCCAACCACAGTCTCCCTCGTTTCCACTCACTGGGCCACACACACCCCACTTGACTGGCATCGGTTGAGCTCCCTTTTGAAAAAGAAAAAGATGCTTTGCATGAAGCACTCTCAAAAATACGCGTGCCTTTCCCGTCCCCTGGCTGACCCAGGGGAAGAAAAGTCCTCTGAGAGCCATGACTTGTTCATCTTGGTTCTTTTAGAGACACAGCGAGGGGACTCCAACCACAGTCTCCCTCGTTTCCACTCACTGGGCCACACACACCCCACTTGACTGGCATCGGTTGAGCTCCCTTTTGAAAAAGAAAAAGATGCTTTGCATGAAGCACTCTCAAAAATACGCGTGCCTTTCCCGTCCCCTGGCTGACCCAGGGGAAGAAAAGTCCTCTGAGAGCCATGACTTGTTCATCTTGGTTCTTTTAGAGACACAGCGAGGGGACTCCAACCACAGTCTCCCTCGTTTCCACTCACTGGGCCACACACACCCCACTTGACTGGCATCGGTTGAGCTCCCTTTTGAAAAAGAAAAAGATGCTTTGCATGAAGCACTCTCAAAAATACGCGTGCCTTTCCCGTCCCCTGGCTGACCCAGGGGAAGAAAAGTCCTCTGAGAGCCATGTCCACATTGTCAGTGGACAGACACGTGTGCTTATCTGCCAGCAGACCCACAGCAGCACTGAAGACAGGTTCCGAGAGAACGCTGGCTGCAGGACACGACAAGATCCCCAAGACGTACGTGGCGAGCTCAGGCAATTTATCAAGATTGGAAGCCAAGAATGAGCAGGGCTCAAGTTGCACATTAATGGAATCGATGTTTCCTTGCATATACTCATATATCTGTGTGTCCTCCTCTTTTTCCTTGTCCAGCTCTTTTGTTTTCGCATGAGTATATGTCCTTGTCACTTTCCCATGTGTTGTGAGTTGTTTGTGACCTTTTGGACACCTTTGAGGGTGTTTTCTAGGTGTTTTTCTGTGTTTGTGATTGCCTGCCATTGTTTCCTATGCAGTTCGAGTTCGGTTCGTCGAACGTTCGACGAACCGAACTCGAACGGGAGGTCCGTTCGGCGAACCAACCTCGAGCCGAACCGCGACCGGTTCGCTCATCTCTAATCGTTACTGCTGCAGTAACGATAATCGAGAATGGAGACCCATGTCACCGATGAGCGATTTTGCACGTTTTTGCAACGATGCAAAATCGCTCATCGGTGTCACACGCAGCAACATCGCTAATGCGGCCGGATGTGCGTCACAAATTCCGTGACCCCAACGACTCCGCATTAGCGATGTCGCAGCGTGTAAAGCCCCCTTTAGTGGGAGTGGTGTACAGGGTCTTAGCAGTAAAGAGTATTCCATATTTCTGCCAGATACCCACAGAGATATTGAAATCTGAAAAAAGAGACTTCTGCTCATTGAAGGTAAGAACTGCTCACATAGCGTTCAACTCCACAGCAAACGAGTGCTCTAGCACTGGCATCTCAGCAGGGATATTCCCCTACTACACATGTGTGTCTGGGTCGCTGTGACAGTTTACAGGACATAACTCAGGGCACCTAGACAGAAGGCAGAGGGACTACTTTCTATTTCTGGTGTAGAGCTTAGTACAATATATATATATATACTATTACATGTGACACATGTACCTTGTATTACCATTATTCGCTGTATATGAACCCCTTTTCTCCGGGCATTATTTGTCTATAGCATTTTTCACGAACCTGAGGCAACTGAGAACCCTTCAGTGAAGGAATTCCACTAACCCTCACAATACCAACCAGGGGCCTCCCTGCAGTAACTCAGGTAGTTGTACCCATTCTCTTTCCGCATTCTATGTGTTCTTCTTTCTTCTTTTTTTTCTTTTTTCTTCTTTTTATTTCTATCATGTAGTTCAGGGGTTTATAGATATATGTCCTGCATTTCATATTTCCTTTAGTGGTGCTTCTTACCCATTCTCATATCATTTACCCTAGTATTTCATGATCCTGAGGCGACTGAGAACCCTTTAATAAAGGAATCCTTTTTCACCTGAATTGTCAAGTGATACTTACCAGTGACTATCACGTAATGTTACAGGTAGTTCCATTTTCTTCCTCTTCTTTCTCTCCTTTCTTCTTTGTCACACGGTCCATTGTGTTATAGCCCACGTGTCATGATAACACTTGTACCATCTTTTCATTTAGATTCCACCTACAATTATTTACCGATTCCAGTTCTGGAATAGGCTTTCATCATCTACTCACTAGAATTCTCAAGTGCATAAGGTACTGAGACATATACATGTTCACACCATTATAAAGAACAAAGTATAAACATTGAGGTTTTTCTCACACCCATGTTCCTGTGTTCTTTGATATGATATGTGTTCATTTCCTTCACTATATAGGATTGCAAGTTTTCCATTTGTACCTTAATGGCAATGACGCTATACAATTGAACACATATCATCCTGTTATGAAATATAGGTGTGTATTTACCTGCTTGACTATTTTTGGTTGTTTGATCCAGAATGTTTCTCCAGATAGGTCATGTGGAAATTTTCTTTCCTCAGTACAAATGTTTTCACTATGGCTTTGGAAAAATTTTTTGTATGTGCCTCATGGTCATTTGACCCATTGTACTCTCAAGTAGCAATATATTGTACTGTTATGTTGTACTATGTACTAATTACGTGTTTATATGGTTTTGTAACCCTTTATGATCTTAGATAACTTTATCCTTGATAAAGACCTAAAAACAAGGTCGAAACGTTGGATGAATTATCCTTTTGCACAAATAAAGAATTTTCAGCATTCCAAGAGTTCTTTTCTTACGTTATTAATCACTATAGTGTACCAGAGCTATTTCTTTTGAATTGACTCTTATTTTTTCTGAGCACCTGCTATATACACAGTGAGCCAGACATATTCAATTTTCATTCAGAAGGCAGAGGGAAGCCTTAGCAGCTGAGCATATATCTTTGCTTGTGAGCATTAGAACAGGCCGGCGATTACAGGGTAACATGAAAAATGTCCAGCTTGCATTATGACTAGAACATGACAATATCCTTTTAAGTACTAACCTATGATGCGTTCCTAAGCAGTTGATGTTATATGTTCTACATTTCATTTTCTGCATACTTTACAAGTAGTAGAATTTGCTTTGATATAGGCAACTGGATTTTCACAATGAAAAGGCAAAGGATAACGCCCGAAAAAGACGCCATACATTATGTCAGTGCCATCACTGACAAACCTGGATTGACCATGAAATACGGTATGGAGAGCTGTTGTCATCGTATTAGATAGATAAGAATGATTATATGTATTGTAGAAATGTCTCCTATCATGTTCCCTAATTTTTTATTATGTCCACATCCTGGTCCCCATCTTGGACATCATAACAAACGTGCACTTTTTTGTTTAATTTACACATTGGACCATAGGAAAAATGACACTACAGCTACAGAGGTGACCGTCTGATAGCCCAGCTCGACTATCCATCTCTACTGAAGACCCTTTCAGCTATTTGAGAGTTGGGTGGAGAACATCATCTCTGAAAATAGGGTCCCACAGCTGCACCCCATCAGTGTGAGCAGGACTCTTAGGACTCTTAGAAGAGTCAATGCTCTGAGACCATGGGGGGCGCTTAGCCCCCTCTCTTCGTCACTGAGGATGATTTCACTTTTCAGGGAATAGAGAGGGTGGTCCTTGTGGTGGACTGCAGGTATGGAGAGCTGTTGTCATCGTATTAGATAGATAAGAATGATTATATGTATTGTAGAAATGTCTCCTATCATGTTCCCTATTTTTTTATTATGTCCACATCCTGGTCCCCATCTTGGACATCATAACAAACGTGCACTTTTTTGTTTAATTTACACATTGGACCATAGGAAAAATGACACTACAGCTACAGAGGTGACCGTCTGATAGCCCATCTCGACTATCCATCTCTACTGAAGACCCTTTCAGCTTTTTGAGAGTTGGGTGGAGGACATCATCTCTGAAAATAGGGTCCCACAGCTGCACCCCATCAGTGTAAGCAGGACTCTTAGGACTCTTAGAAGAGTCAATGCTCTAAAACCATGGGGGGCGCTTAGCCCCCTCTCCTCGTCCCTGAGGATGATTTCATTTTTCAGGGATTAGAGAGGGTGGTCCTTGTGGTGGACTGCAGGTATGGAGAGCTGTTGTCATCGTATTAGATAGATAAGAATGATTATATGTATTGTAGAAATGTCTCCTATCATGTTCCCTAATTTCTTATTATGTCCACATCCTGGTCCCCATCTTGGACATCATAACAAATGTGCACTTTTTTGTTTAATTTACACATTGGACCATAGGAAAAATGACACTACAGCTACAGAGGTGACCGTCTGATAGCCCAGCTCGACTACCCATCTCTACTGAAGACCCTTTCAGCTTTTTGAGAGTTGGGTGGAGGACATCATCTCTGAAAATAGGGTCCCACAGCTTCACGCCATCAGTGTGAGCAGGACTCTTAGGACTCTTAGAAGAGTCAATGCTCTGGTACCATGGGGGGCGCTTGGCCCCCTCTCTTCGTCACTGAGGATGATTTCATTTTTCAGGGATTAGAGAGGGTGGTCCTTGTGGTGGACTGCAGGTATGGAGAGCTGTTGTCATCGTATTAGATAGATAAGAATGATTATATGTATTGTAGAAATGTCTCCTATCATGTTCCCTAATTTTTTATTATGTCCACATCCTGGTCCCCATCTTGGACATCATAACAAACGTGCACTTTTTTGTTTAATTTACACATTGGACCATAGGAAAAATGACACTACAGCTACAGAGGTGACCGTCTGATAGCCCAGCTCGACTATCCATCTCTACTGAAGACCCTTTCAGCTTTTTGAGAGTTGGGTGGAGGACATCATCTCTGAAAATAGGGTCCCACAGCTGCACCCCATCAGTGTGAGCAGGACTCTTAGGACTCTTAGAAGAGTTAATGCTCTGAGACCATGGGGGCGCTTAGCCCCCTCTCTTCGTCACTGAGGATGATTTCATTTTTCAGGGATTAGAGAGGGTGGTCCTTGTGGTGGACTGCAGGTATGGAGAGCTGTTGTCATCGTATTAGATAGATAAGAATGATTATATGTATTGTAGAAATGTCTCCTATCATGTTCCCTAATTTTTTATTATGTCCACATCCTGGTCCCCATCTTGGACATCATAACAAACGTGCACTTTTTTGTTTAATTTACACATTGGACCATAGGAAAAATGACACTACAGCTACAGAGGTGACCGTCTGATAGCCCAGCTCGACTATCCATCTCTACTGAAGACCCTTTCAGCTTTTTGAGAGTTGGGTGGAGGACATCATCTCTGAAAATAGGGTCCCACAGCTGCACCCCATCAGTGTGAGCAGGACTCTTAGGACTCTTAGAAGAGTTAATGCTCTGAGACCATGGGGGCGCTTAGCCCCCTCTCTTCGTCACTGAGGATGATTTCATTTTTCAGGGATTAGAGAGGGTGGTCCTTGTGGTGGACTGCAGGTATGGAGAGCTGTTGTCATCGTATTAGATAGATAAGAATGATTATATGTATTGTAGAAATGTCTCCTATCATGTTCCCTAATTTTTTATTATGTCCACATCCTGGTCCCCATCTTGGACATCATAACAAACGTGCACTTTTTTGTTTAATTTACACATTGGACCATAGGAAAAATGACACTACAGCTACAGAGGTGACCGTCTGATAGCCCAGCTCGACTATCCATCTCTACTGAAGACCCTTTCAGCTTTTTGAGAGTTGGGTGGAGGACATCATCTCTGAAAATAGGGTCCCACAGCTGCACCCCATCAGTGTGAGCAGGACTCTTAGGACTCTTAGAAGAGTCAATGCTCTGAGACCATTGGGGGCACTTAGCCCCCTCTCTTCATCACTGAGGATGATTTCATTTTTCAGGGATTAGAGAGGGTGGTCCTTGTGGTGGACTGCAGATATGGAGAGCTGTTATCATCGTATTAGATAGATAAGAATGATTATATGTATTGTAGAAATGTCTAGTATCATGTTCCCTAATTTTTTATTATGTCCACATCCTGGTCCCCATCTTGGACATCATAACAAAAGTGCACTTTTTTGTTTAATTTACACATTGGACCATAGGAAAAATGACACTACAGCTACAGAGGTGACCGTCTGATAGCCCAGCTCGACTATCCATCTCTACTGAAGACCCTTTCAGCTTTTTGAGAGTTGGGTGGAGGACATCATCTCTGAAAATAGGGTCCCACAGCTGCACCCCATCAGTGTGAGCAGGACTCTGAGGACTCTTAGAAGAGTCAATGCTCTGAGACCATGGGGGGCGCTTAGCCCCCTCTCTTTGTCACTGAGGATGATTTCATTTTTCAGGGATTAGAGAGGGTGGTCCTTGTGGTGGACTGCAGGTATGGAGAGCTGTTGTCATCGTATTAAATAGATAAGAATGATTATATGTATTGTAGAAATGTCTCCTATCATGTTCCCTAATTTTTTATTATGTCCACATCCTGGTCCCCATCTTGGACATCATAACAAACGTGCACTTTTTTGTTTAATTTACACATTGGACCATAGGAAAAATGACACTACAGCTACAGAGGTGACCGTCTGATAGCCCAGCTCGACTATCCATCTCTACTGAAGACCCTTTCAGCTTTTTGAGAGTTGGGTGGAGAACATCATCTCTGAAAATAGGGTCCCACAGCTGCACCCCATCAGTGTGAGCAGGACTCTTAGGACTCTTAGAAGAGTCAATGCTCTGAGACCATGGGGGGCGCTTAGCCCCCTCTCTTCGTCACTGAGGATGATTTCACTTTTCAGGGAATAGAGAGGGTGGTCCTTGTGGTGGACTGCAGGTATGGAGAGCTGTTGTCATCGTATTAGATAGATAAGAATGATTATATGTATTGTAGAAATGTCTCCTATCATGTTCCCTATTTTTTTATTATGTCCACATCCTGGTCCCCATCTTGGAAATCATAACAAACGTGCACTTTTTTGTTTAATTTACACATTGGACCATAGGAAAAATGACACTACAGCTACAGAGGTGACCGTCTGATAGCCCAGCTCGACTATCCATCTCTACTGAAGACCCTTTCAGCATTTTGAGAGTTGGGTGGAGGACATCATCTCTGAAAATAGGGTCCCACAGCTGCACCCCATCAGTGTGAGCAGGAATCTTAGGACTCTTAGAAGAGTCAATGCTCTGAGACCATGGGGGGCGCTTAGCCCCCTCTCTTCGTCACTGAGGATGATTTCATTTTTCAGGGATTAGAGAGAGTGGTCCTTGTGGTGGACTGCAGGTATGGAGAGCTGTTGTGATCGTATTAGATAGATAAGAATGATTATATGTATTGTAGAAATGTCTCCTATCATGTTCCCTAATTTTTTATTATGTCCACATCCTGGTCCCCATCTTGGACATCATAACAAACGTGCACTTTTTTGTTTAATTTACACATTGGACCATAGGAAAAATGACACTACAGCTACAGAGGTGACCGTCTGATAGCCCAGCTCGACTATCCATCTCTACTGAAGACCCTTTCAGCTTTTTGAGAGTTGGGTGGAGAACATCATCTCTGAAAATAGGGTCCCACAGCTGCACCCCATCAGTGTGAGCAGGACTCTTAGGACTCTTAGAAGAGTCAATGCTCTGAGACCATGGGGGGCGCTTAGCCCCCTCTCTTCGTCACTGAGGATGATTTCACTTTTCAGGGAATAGAGAGGGTGGTCCTTGTGGTGGACTGCAGGTATGGAGAGCTGTTGTCATCGTATTAGATAGATAAGAATGATTATATGTATTGTAGAAATGTCTCCTATCATGTTCCCTATTTTTTTATTATGTCCACATCCTGGTCCCCATCTTGGAAATCATAACAAACTTGCACTTTTTTGTTTAATTTACACATTGGACCATAGGAAAAATGACACTACAGCTACAGAGGTGACCGTCTGATAGCCCAGCTCGACTATCCATCTCTACTGAAGACCCTTTCAGCTTTTTGAGAGTTGGGTGGAGGACATCATCTCTGAAAATAGGGTCCCACAGCTGCACCCCATCAGTGTGAGCAGGAATCTTAGGACTCTTAGAAGAGTCAATGCTCTGAGACCATGGGGGGCGCTTAGCCCCCTCTCTTCGTCACTGAGGATGATTTCATTTTTCAGGGATTAGAGAGAGTGGTCCTTGTGGTGGATGCAGGTATGGAGAGCTGTTGTGATCGTATTAGATAGATAAGAATGATTATATGTATTGTAGAAATGTCTCCTATCATGTTCCCTAATTTTTTATTATGTCCACATCCTGGTCCCCATCTTGAACATCATAACAAACAGGCACTTTTTTGTTTAATTTACACATTGGACCATAGGAAAAATGACACTACAGCTACAGAGGTGACCGTCTGATAGCCCAGCTCGACTATCCATCTCTACTGAAGACCCTTTCAGCTTTTTGAAAGTTGGGTGGAGGACATCATCTCTGAAAATAGGGTCCCACAGCTGCACCCCATCAGTGTAAGCAGGACTCTTAGGACTCTTAGAAGAGTCAATGCTCTAAAACCATGGGGGGCGCTTAGCCCCCTCTCTTCGTCCCTGAGGATGATTTCATTTTTCAGGGATTAGAGAGGGTGGTCCTTGTGGTGGACTGCAGGTATGGAGAGCTGTTGTCATCGTATTAGATAGATAAGAATGATTATATGTATTGTAGAAATGTCTCCTATCATGTTCCCTAATTTCTTATTATGTCCACATCCTGGTCCCCATCTTGGACATCATAACAAACGTGCACTTTTTTGTTTAATTTACACATTGGACCATAGGAAAAATGACACTACAGCTACAGAGGTGACCGTTTGATAGCCCAGCTCGACTATCCATCTCTACTGAAGACCCTTTCAGCTTTTTGAGAGTTGGGTGGAGGACATCATCTCTGAAAATAGGGTCCCACAGCTTCACCCCATCAGTGTGAGCAGGACTCTTAGGACTCTTAGAAGAGTCAATGCTCTGGTACCATGGGGGGCGCTTGGCCCCCTCTCTTCGTCACTGAGGATGATTTCATTTTTCAGGGATTAGAGAGGGTGGTCCTTGTGGTGGACTGCAGGTATGGAGAGCTGTTGTGATCGTATTAGATAGATAAGAATGATTATATGTATTGTAGAAATGTCTCCTATCATGTTCCCTAATTTTTTATTATGTCCACATCCTGGTCCCCATCTTGGACATCATAACAAACGTGCACTTTTTTGTTTAATTTACACATTGGGCCATAGGAAAAATGACACTACAGCTACAGAGGTGACCGTCTGATAGCCCAGCTCGACTATTCATCTCTACTGAAGACCCTTTCAGCTTTTTGAGAGTTGGGTGGAGGACATCATCTCTGAAAATAGGGTCCCACAGCTGCACCCCATCAGTGTGAGCAGGACTCTTAGGACTCTTAGAAGAGTTAATGCTCTGAGACCATGGGGGCGCTTAGCCCCCTCTCTTCGTCACTGAGGATGATTTCATTTTTCAGGGATTAGAGAGGGTGGTCCTTGTGGTGGACTGCAGGTATGGAGAGCTGTTGTTATCGTATTAGATAGATAAGAATGATTATATGTATTGTAGAAATGTCTCCTATCATGTTCCCTAATTTTTTATTATGTCCACATCCTGGTCCCCATCTTGGACATCATAACAAACGTGCACTTTTTTGTTTAATTTACACATTGGACCAAAGGAAAAATGACACTACAGCTACAAAGGTGACCGTCTGATAGCCCAGCTCGACTATCCATCTCTACTGAAGACCCTTTCAGCTTTTTGAGAGTTGGGTGGAGGACATCATCTCTGAAAATAGGGTCCCACAGCTGCACCCCATCAGTGTGAGCAGGACTCTTAGGACTCTTAGAAGAGTCAATGCTCTGAGACCATTGGGGGCACTTAGCCCCCTCTCTTCGTCACTGAGGATGATTTCATTTTTCAGGGATTAGAGAGGGTGGTCCTTGTGGTGGACTGCAGGTATGGAGAGCTGTTATCATGGTATTAGGTAGATAAGAATGATTATATGTATTGTAGAAATGTCTCCTATCATGTTCCCTAATTTTTTATTATGTCCACATCCTGGTCCCCATCTTGGACATCATAACAAACGTGCACTTTTTTGTTTAATTTACACATTGGACCATAGGAAAAATGACACTACAGCTACAGAGGTGACCGTCTGATAGCCCAGCTCGACAATCCATCTCTACTGAAGACCCTTTCAGCTTTTTGAGAGTTGGGTGGAGGACATCATCTCTGAAAATAGGGTCCCACAGCTGCACCCCATCAGTGTGAGCAGGACTCTTAGGACTCTTAGAAGAGTCAATGCTCTGAGACCATGGGGGGCGCCTAGCCCCCTCTCTTCGTCACTGAGGATGATTTCATTTTTCAGGGATTAGAGAGGGTGGTCCTTGTGGTGGACTGCAGGTATGGAGAGCTGTTGTCATCGTATTAAATAGATAAGAATGATTATATGTATTGTAGAAATGTCTCCTATCATGTTCCCTAATTTTTTATTATGTCCACATCCTGGTCCCCATCTTGGACATCATAACAAACGTGCACTTTTTTGTTTAATTTACACATTGGACCATAGGAAAAATGACACTACAGCTACAGAGGTGACCGTCTGATAGCCCAGCTCGACTATCCATCTCTACTGAAGACCCTTTCAGCTTTTTGAGAGTTGGGTGGAGGACATCATCTCTGAAAATAGGGTCCCACAGCTGCACCCCATCAGTGTGAGCAGGACTCTTAGGACTCTTAGAAGAGTCAATGCTCTGAGACCATGGGGGGCGCTTAGCCCCCTCTCTTCGTCACTGAGGATGATTTCATTTTTCAGGGATTAGAAAGGGTGGTCCTTGTGGTGGACTGCAGGTATGGAGAGCTGTTGTCATCGTATTAAATAGATAAGAATGATTATATGTATTGTAGAAATGTCTCCTATCATGTTCCCTAATTTTTTATTATGTCCACATCCTGGTCCCCATCTTGGACATCATAACAAACGTGCACTCTTTTGTTTAATTTACACATTGGACCATAGGAAAAATGACACTACAGCTACAGAGGTGACCGTCTGATAGCCCAGCTCGACTATCCATCTCTACTGAAGACCCTTTCAGCTTTTTGAGAGTTGGGTGGAGAACATCATCTCTGAAAATAGGGTCCCACAGCTGCACCCCATCAGTGTGAGCAGGACTCTTAGGACTCTTAGAAGAGTCAATGCTCTGAGACCATG
Organism: Anomaloglossus baeobatrachus; assembly: GCF_048569485.1. NCBI lineage: Eukaryota > Metazoa > Chordata > Amphibia > Anura > Aromobatidae > Anomaloglossus > Anomaloglossus baeobatrachus. The sequence goes on along the minus strand of NW_027443494.1, from coordinate 24,996 downwards.
GGGGGCGCTTAGCCCCCTCTCCTCGTCACTGAGGATGATTTCACTTTTCAGGGAATAGAGAGGGTGGTCCTTGTGGTGGACTGCAGGTATGGAGAGCTGTTGTCATCGTATTAGATAGATAAGAATGATTATATGTATTGTAGAAATGTCTCCTATCATGTTCCCTATTTTTTTATTATGTCCACATCCTGGTTCCCATCTTGGAAATCATAACAAACGTGCACTTTTTTGTTTAATTTACAAATTGGACAATAGGAAAAATGACACTACAGCTACAGAGGTGACCGTCTGATAGCCCAGCTCGACTATCCATCTCTACTGAAGACCCTTTCAGCTTTTTGAGAGTTGGGTGGAGGACATCATCTCTGAAAATAGGGTCCCACAGCTGCACCCCATCAGTGTGAGCAGGACTCTTAGGACTCTTAGAAGAGTCAATGCTCTGGTACCATGGGGGGCGCTTGGCCCCCTCTCTTCGTCACTGAGGATGATTTCATTTTTCAGGGATTAGAGAGGGTGGTCCTTGTGGTGGACTGCAGGTATGGAGAGCTGTTGTCATCGTATTAGATAGATAAGAATGATTATATGTATTGTAGAAATGTCTCCTATCATGTTCCCTAATTTTTTATTATGTCCACATCCTGGTCCCCATCTTGGACATCATAACAAACGTGCACTTTTTTGTTTAATTTCCACATTGGACCATAGGAAAAATGACACTACAGCTACAGAGGTGACCGTCTGATAGCCCAGCTCGACTATCCATCTCTACTGAAGACCCTTTCAGCTTTTTGAGAGTTGGGTGGAGGACATCATCTCTGAAAATAGGGTCCCACAGCTGCACCCCATCAGTGTGAGCAGGACTCTTAGGACTCTTAGAAGAGTTAATGCTCTGAGACCATGGGGGCGCTTAGCCCCCTCTCTTCGTCACTGAGGATGATTTTATTTTTCAGGGATTAGAGAGGGTGGTCCTTGTGGTGGACTGCAGGTATGGAGAGCTGTTGTCATCGTATTAGATAGATAAGAATGATTATATGTATTGTAGAAATGTCTCCTATCATGTTCCCTAATTTTTTATTATGTCCACATCCTGGTCCCCATCTTGGACATCATAACAAACGTGCACTTTTTTGTTTAATTTACACATTGGACCATAGGAAAAATGACACTACAGCTACAGAGGTGACCGTCTGATAGCCCAGCTCGACTATTCATCTCTACTGAAGACCCTTTCAGCATTTTGAGAGTTGGGTGGAGGACATCATCTCTGAAAATAGGGTCCCACAGCTGCACCCCATCAGTGTGAGCAGGACTCTTAAGACTCTTAGAAGAGTCAATGCTCTGAGACCATGGGGGGCGCTTAGCCCCCTCTCTTCGTCACTGAGGATGATTTCACTTTTCAGGGAATAGAGAGGGTGGTCCTTGTGGTGGACTGCAGGTATGGAGAGCTGTTGTCATCGTATTAGATAGATAAGAATGATTATATGTATTGTAGAAATGTCTCCTATCATGTTCCCTATTTTTTTATTATGTCCACATCCTGGTCCCCATCTTGGAAATCATAACAAACGTGCACTTTTTTGTTTAATTTACACATTGGACCATAGGAAAAATGACACTACAGCTACAGAGGTGACCGTCTGATAGCCCAGCTCGACTATCCATCTCTACTGAAGACCCTTTCAGCTTTTTGAGAGTTGGGTGGAGGACATCATCTCTGAAAATAGGGTCCCACAGCTGCACCCCATCAGTGTGAGCAGGAATCTTAGGACTCTTAGAAGAGTCAATGCTCTGAGACCATGGGGGGCGCTTAGCCCCCTCTCTTCGTCACTGAGGATGATTTCATTTTTCAGGGATTAGAGAGAGTGGTCCTTGTGGTGGACTGCAGGTATGGAGAGCTGTTGTGATCGTATTAGATAGATAAGAATGATTATATGTATTGTAGAAATGTCTCCTATCATGTTCCCTAATTTTTTATTATGTCCACATCCTGGTCCCCATCTTGGACATCATAACAAACGTGCACTTTTTTGTTTAATTTACACATTGGACCATAGGAAAAATGACACTACAGCTACAGAGGTGACCGTCTGATAGCCCAGCTCGACTATCCATCTCTACTGAAGACCCTTTCAGCTTTTTGAGAGTTGGGTGGAGAACATCATCTCTGAAAATAGGGTCCCACAGCTGCACCCCATCAGTGTGAGCAGGACTCTTAGGACTCTTAGAAGAGTCAATGCTCTGAGACCATGGGGGGCGCTTAGCCCCCTCTCTTCGTCACTGAGGATGATTTCACTTTTCAGGGAATAGAGAGGGTGGTCCTTGTGGTGGACTGCAGGTATGGAGAGCTGTTGTCATCGTATTAGATAGATAAGAATGATTATATGTATTGTAGAAATGTCTGCTATCATGTTCCCTATTTTTTTATTATGTCCACATCCTGGTCCCCATCTTGGAAATCATAACAAACGTGCACTTTTTTGTTTAATTTACACATTGGACCATAGGAAAAATGACACTACAGCTACAGAGGTGACCGTCTGATAGCCCAGCTCGACTATCCATCTCTACTGAAGACCCTTTCAGCTTTTTGAGAGTTGGGTGGAGGACATCATCTCTGAAAATAGGGTCCCACAGCTGCACCCCATCAGTGTAAGCAGGACTCTTAGGACTCTTAGAAGAGTCAATGCTCTAAAACCATGGGGGGCGCTTAGCCCCCTCTCTTCGTCCCTGAGGATGATTTCATTTTTCAGGGATTAGAGAGGGTGGTCCTTGTGGTGGACTGCAGGTATGGAGAGCTGTTGTCATCGTATTAGATAGATAAGAATGATTATATGTATTGTAGAAATGTCTCCTATCATGTTCCCTAATTTCTTATTATGTCCACATCCTGGTCCCCATCTTGGACATCATAACAAACGTGCACTTTTTTGTTTAATTTACACATTGGACCATAAGAAAAATGACACTACAGCTACACAGGTGACCGTCTGATAGCCCAGCTCGACTATCCATCTCTACTGAAGACCCTTTCAGCTTTTTGAGAGTTGGGTGGAGGACATCATCTCTGAAAATAGGGTCCCACAGCTTCACCCCATCAGTGTGAGCAGGACTCTTAGGACTCTTAGAAGAGTCAATGCTCTGGTACCATGGGGGGCGCTTGGCCCCCTCTCTTCGTCACTGAGGATGATTTCATTTTTCAGGGATTAGAGAGGGTGGTCCTTGTGGTGGACTGCAGGTATGGAGAGCTGTTGTGATTGTATTAGATAGATAAGAATGATTATATGTATTGTAGAAATGTCTCCTATCATGTTCCCTAATTTTTTATTATGTCCACATCCTGGTCCCCATCTTGGACATCATAACAAACGTGCACTTTTTTGTTTAATTTACACATTGGGCCATAGGAAAAATGACACTACAGCTACAGAGGTGACCGTCTGATAGCCCAGCTCGACTATCCATCTCTACTGAAGACCCTTTCAGCTTTTTGAGAGTTGGGTGGAGGACATCATCTCTGAAAATAGGGTCCCACAGCTGCACCCCATCAGTGTGAGCAGGACTCTTAGGACTCTTAGAAGAGTTAATGCTCTGAGACCATGGGGGCGCTTAGCCCCCTCTCTTCGTCACTGAGGATGATTTCATTTTTCAGGGATTAGAGAGGGTGGTCCTTGTGGTGGACTGCAGGTATGGAGAGCTGTTGTCATCGTATTAGATAGATAAGAATGATTATATGTATTGTAGAAATGTCTCCTATCATGTTCCCTAATTTTTTATTATGTCCACATCCTGGTCCCCATCTTGGACATCATAACAAACGTGCACTTTTTTGTTTAATTTACACATTGGACCAAAGGAAAAATGACACTACAGCTACAGAGGTGACCGTCTGATAGCCCAGCTCGACTATCCATCTCTACTGAAGACCCTTTCAGCTTTTTGAGAGTTGGGTGGAGGACATCATCTCTGAAAATAGGGTCCCACAGCTGCACCCCATCAGTGTGAGCAGGACTCTTAGGACTCTTAGAAGAGTCAATGCTCTGAGACCATGGGGGGCGCTTAGCCCCCTCTCCTCGTCACTGAGGATGATTTCACTTTTCAGGGAATAGAGAGGGTGGTCCTTGTGGTGGACTGCAGGTATGGAGAGCTGTTGTCATCGTATTAGATAGATAAGAATGATTATATGTATTGTAGAAATGTCTCCTATCATGTTCCCTATTTTTTTATTATGTCCACATCCTGGTTCCCATCTTGGAAATCATAACAAACGTGCACTTTTTTGTTTAATTTACAAATTGGACAATAGGAAAAATGACAGTACAGCTACAGAGGTGACCGTCTGATAGCCCAGCTCGACTATCCATCTCTACTGAAGACCCTTTCAGCTTTTTGAGAGTTGGGTGGAGGACATCATCTCTGAAAATAGGGTCCCAGAGCTGCACCCCATCAGTGTGAGCAGGACTCTTAGGACTCTTAGAAGAGTCAATGCTCTGGTACCATGGGGGGCGCTTGGCCCCCTCTCTTCGTCACTGAGGATGATTTCATTTTTCAGGGATTAGAGAGGGTGGTCCTTGTGGTGGACTGCAGGTATGGAGAGCTGTTGTCATCGTATTAGATAGATAAGAATGATTATATGTATTGTAGAAATGTCTCCTATCATGTTCCCTAATTTTTTATTATGTCCACATCCTGGTCCCCATCTTGGACATCATAACAAACGTGCACTTTTTTGTTTAATTTCCACATTGGACCATAGGAAAAATGACACTACAGCTACAGAGGTGACCGTCTGATAGCCCAGCTCGACTATCCATCTCTACTGAAGACCCTTTCAGCTTTTTGAGAGTTGGGTGGAGGACATCATCTCTGAAAATAGGGTCCCACAGCTGCACCCCATCAGTGTGAGCAGGACTCTTAGGACTCTTAGAAGAGTTAATGCTCTGAGACCATGGGGGCGCTTAGCCCCCTCTCTTCGTCACTGAGGATGATTTCATTTTTCAGGGATTAGAGAGGGTGGTCCTTGTGGTGGACTGCAGGTATGGAGAGCTGTTGTCATCGTATTAGATAGATAAGAATGATTATATGTATTGTAGAAATGTCTCCTATCATGTTCCCTAATTTTTTATTATGTCCACATCCTGGTCCCCATCTTGGACATCATAACAAACGTGCACTTTTTTGTTTAATTTACACATTGGACCATAGGAAAAATGACACTACAGCTACAGAGGTGACCGTCTGATAGCCCAGCTCGACTATTCATCTCTACTGAAGACCCTTTCAGCATTTTGAGAGTTGGGTGGAGGACATCATCTCTGAAAATAGGGTCCCACAGCTGCACCCCATCAGTGTGAGCAGGACTCTTAAGACTCTTAGAAGAGTCAATGCTCTGAGACCATTGGGGGCACTGAGCCCCCTCTCTTCGTCACTGAGGATGATTTCATTTTTCAGGGTTTAGAGAGGGTGGTCCTTGTGGTGGACTGCAGGTATGGAGAGCTGTTATCATCGTATTAGATAGATAAGAATGATTATATGTATTGTAGAAATGTCTCCTATCATGTTCCCTAATTTTTTATTATGTCCACATCCTGGTCCCCATCTTGGACATCATAACAAACGTGCACTTTTTTGTTTAATTTACACATTGGACCATAGGAAAAATGACACTACAGCTACAGAGGTGACCGTCTGATAGCCCAGCTCGACTATCCATCTCTACTGAAGACCCTTTCAGCTTTTTGAGAGTTGGGTGGAGGACATCATCTCTGAAAATAGGGTCCCACAGCTTCACCCCATCAGTGTGAGCAGGACTCTTAGGACTCTTAGAAGAGTCAATGCTCTGGTACCATGGGGGGCGCTTGGCCCCCTCTCTTCGTCACTGAGGATGATTTCATTTTTCAGGGATTAGAGAGGGTGGTCCTTGTGGTGGACTGCAGGTATGTAGAGCTGTTGTCATGGTATTAGATAGATAAGAATGATTATATGTATTGTAGAAATGTCTCCTATCATGTTCCCTAATTTTTTATTATGTCCACATCCTGGTCCCCATCTTGGACATCATAACAAACGTGCACTTTTTTGTTTAATTTACACATTGGACCATAGTAAAAATGACACTACAGCTACAGAGGTGACCGTCTGATAGCCCAGCTCGACTATCCATCTCTACTGAAGACCCTTTCAGCTTTCTGAGAGTTGGGTGGAGGACATCATCTCTGAAAATAGGGTCCCACAGCTGCACCCCATAAGTGTGAGCAGGACTCTTAGGACTCTTAGAAGAGTTAATGCTCTGAGACCATGGGGGCGCTTAGCCCCCTCTCTTCGTCACTGAGGATGATTTCATTTTTCAGGGATTAGAGAGGGTGGTCCTTGTGGTGGACTGCAGGTATAGAGAGCTGTTGTCATCGTATTAGATAGATAAGAATGATTATATGTATTGTAGAAATGTCTCCTATCATGTTCCCTAATTTTTTATTATGTCCACATCCTGGTCCCCATCTTGGACATCATAACAAACGTGCACTTTTTTGTTTAATTTACACATTGGACCATAGGAAAAATGACACTACAGCTACAGAGGTGACCGTCTGATAGCCCAGCTCGACTATTCATCTCTACTGAAGACCCTTTCAGCATTTTGAGAGTTGGGTGGAGGACATCATCTCTGAAAATAGGGTCCCACAGCTGCACCCCATCAGTGTGAGCAGGACTCTTAAGACTCTTAGAAGAGTCAATGCTCTGAGACCATTGGGGGCACTGAGCCCCCTCTCTTCGTCACTGAGGATGATTTCATTTTTCAGGGTTTAGAGAGGGTGGTCCTTGTGGTGGACTGCAGGTATGGAGAGCTGTTATCATCGTATTAGATAGATAAGAATGATTATATGTATTGTAGAAATGTCTCCTATCATGTTCCCTAATTTTTTATTATGTCCACATCCTGGTCCCCATCTTGGACATCATAACAAACGTGCACTTTTTTGTTTAATTTACACATTGGACCATAGGAAAAATGACACTACAGCTACAGAGGTGACCGTCTGATAGCCCAGCTCGACTATCCATCTCTACTGAAGACCCTTTCAGCTTTTTGAGAGTTGGGTGGAGGACATCATCTCTGAAAATAGGGTCCCACAGCTTCACCCCATCAGTGTGAGCAGGACTCTTAGGACTCTTAGAAGAGTCAATGCTCTGGTACCATGGGGGGCGCTTGGCCCCCTCTCTTCGTCACTGAGGATGATTTCATTTTTCAGGGATTAGAGAGGGTGGTCCTTGTGGTGGACTGCAGGTATGTAGAGCTGTTGTCATCGTATTAGATAGATAAGAATGATTATATGTATTGTAGAAATGTCTCCTATCATGTTCCCTAATTTTTTATTATGTCCACATCCTGGTCCCCATCTTGGACATCATAACAAACGTGCACTTTTTTGTTTAATTTACACATTGGACCATAGTAAAAATGACACTACAGCTACAGAGGTGACCGTCTGATAGCCCAGCTCGACTATCCATCTCTACTGAAGACCCTTTCAGCTTTCTGAGAGTTGGGTGGAGGACATCATCTCTGAAAATAGGGTCCCACAGCTGCACCCCATAAGTGTGAGCAGGACTCTTAGGACTCTTAGAAGAGTTAATGCTCTGAGACCATGGGGGCGCTTAGCCCCCTCTCTTCGTCACTGAGGATGATTTCATTTTTCAGGGATTAGAGAGGGTGGTCCTTGTGGTGGACTGCAGGTATGGAGAGCTGTTGTCATCGTATTAGATAGATAAGAATGATTATATGTATTGTAGAAATGTCTCCTATCATGTTCCCTAATTTTTTATTATGTCCACATCCTGGTCCCCATCTTGGACATCATAACAAACGTGCACTTTTTTGTTTAATTTACACATTGGACCATAGGAAAAATGACACTACAGCTACAGAGGTGACCGTCTGATAGCCCAGCTCGACTATCCATCTCTACTGAAGACCCTTTCAGCTTTTTGAGAGTTGGGTGGAGGACATCATCTCTGAAAATAGGGTCCCACAGCTGCACCCCATCAGTGTGAGCAGGACTCTTAGGACTCTTAGAAGAGTCAATGCTCTGAGACCATTGGGGGAACTTAGCCCCCTCTCTTCGTCACTGAGGATGATTTCATTTTTCAGGGATTAGAGAGGGTGGTCCTTGTGGTGGACTGCAGGTATGGAGAGCTGTTATCATCGTATTAGATAGATAAGAATGATTATATGTATTGTAGAAATGTCTCCTATCATGTTCCCTAATTTTTTATTATGTCCACATCCTGGTCCCCATCTTGGACATCATAACAAACGTGCACTTTTTTGTTTAATTTACACATTGGACCATAGGAAAAATGACACTACAGCTACAGAGGTGACCGTCTGATAGCCCAGCTCGACAATCCATCTCTACTGAAGACCCTTTCAGCTTTTTGAGAGTTGGGTGGAGGACATCATCTCTGAAAATAGGGTCCCACAGCTGCACCCCATCAGTGTGAGCAGGACTCTTAGGACTCTTAGAAGAGTCAATGCTCTGAGACCATGGGGGGCGCTTAGCCCCCTCTCTTCGTCACTGAGGATGATTTCATTTTTCAGGGATTAGAGAGGGTGGTCCTTGTGGTGGACTGCAGGTATGGAGAGCTGTTGTCATCGTATTAAATAGATAAGAATGATTATATGTATTGTAGAAATGTCTCCTATCATGTTCCCTAATTTTTTATTATGTCCACATCCTGGTCCCCATCTTGGACATCATAACAAACGTGCACTTTTTTGTTTAATTTACACATTGGACCATAGGAAAAATGACACTACAGCTACAGAGGTGACCGTCTGATAGCCCAGCTCGACTATACATCTCTACTGAAGACCCTTTCAGCTTTTTGAGAGTTGGGTGGAGAACATCATCTCTGAAAATAGGGTCCCACAGCTGCACCCCATCAGTGTGAGCAGGACTCTTAGGACTCTTAGAAGAGTCAATGTTTTGAGACCATGGCGGGCGCTTAGCCCCCTCTCTTCGTCACTGAGGATGATTTCACTTTTCAGGGAATAGAGAGGGTGGTACTTGTGGTGGACTGCAGGTATGGAGAGCTGTTGTCATCGTATTAGATAGATAAGAATGATTATATGTATTGTAGAAATGTCTCCTATCATGTTCCCTATTTTTTTATTATGTCCACATCCTGGTCCCCATCTTGGAAATCATAACAAACGTGCACTTTTTTGTTTAATTTACACATTGGACCATAGGAAAAATGACACTACAGCTACAGAGGTGACCGTCTGGTAGCCCAGCTCGACTATCCATCTCTACTGAAGACCCTTTCAGCTTTTTGAGAGTTGGGTGGAGGACATCATCTCTGAAAATACGGTCCCACAGCTGCACCCCATCAGTGTGAGCAGGACTCTTAGGACTCTTAGAAGAGTCAATATTTTGAGGCCATGGGGGGCGCTTAGCCCCCTCTCTTCGTCACTGAGGATGATTTCATTTTTCAGGGATTAGAGAGAGTGGTCCTTGTGGTGGACTGCAGGTATGGAGAGCTGTTGTGATCGTATTAGATAGATAAGAATGATTATATGTATTGTAGAAATGTCTCCTATCATGTTCCCTAATTTTTTATTATGTCCACATCCTGGTCCCCATCTTGGACATCATAACAAACGTGCACTTTTTTGTTTAATTTCCACATTGGACCATAGGAAAAATGACACTACAGCTACAGAGGTGACCGTCTGATAGCCCAGCTCGACTATCCATCTCTACTGAAGACCCTTTCAGCTTTTTGAGAGTTGGGTGGAGGACATCATCTCTGAAAATCGGGTCCCACAGCTGCACCCCATCAGTGTGAGCAGGACTCTTAGGACTCTTAGAAGAGTTAATGCTCTGAGACCATGGGGGCGCTTAGCCCCCTCTCTTCGTCACTGAGGATGATTTCATTTTTCAGGGATTAGAGAGGGTGGTCCTTGTGGTGGACTGCAGGTATGGAGAGCTGTTGTCATCGTATTAGATAGATAAGAATGATTATATGTATTGTAGAAATGTCTCCTATCATGTTCCCTAATTTTTTATTATGTCCACATCCTGGTCCCCATCTTGGACATCATAACAAACGTGCACTTTTTTGTTTAATTTACACATTGGACCATAGGAAAAATGACACTACAGCTACAGAGGTGACCGTCTGATAGCCCAGCTCGACTATCCATCTCTACTGAAGACCCTTTCAGCATTTTGAGAGTTGGGTGGAGGACATCATCTCTGAAAATAGGGTCCCACAGCTGCACCCCATCAGTGTGAGCAGGACTCTTAAGACTCTTAGAAGAGTCAATGCTCTGAGACCATTGGGGGCACTGAGCCCCCTCTCTTCGTCACTGAGGATGATTTCATTTTTCAGGGTTTAGAGAGGGTGGTCCTTGTGGTGGACTGCAGGTATGGAGAGCTGTTATCATCGTATTAGATAGATAAGAATGATTATATGTATTGTAGAAATGTCTCCTATCATGTTCCCTAATTTTTTATTATGTCCACATCCTGGTCCCCATCTTGGACATCATAACAAACGTGCACTTTTTTGTTTAATTTACACATTGGACCATAGGAAAAATGACACTACAGCTACAGAGGTGACCGTCTGATAGCCCAGCTCGACTATCCATCTCTACTGAAGACCCTTTCAGCTTTTTGAGAGTTGGGTGGAGGACATCATCTCTGAAAATAGGGTCCCACAGCTTCACCCCATCAGTGTGAGCAGGACTCTTAGGACTCTTAGAAGAGTCAATGCTCTGGTACCATGGGGGGCGCTTGGCCCCCTCTCTTCGTCACTGAGGATGATTTCATTTTTCAGGGATTAGAGAGGGTGGTCCTTGTGGTGGACTGCAGGTATGTAGAGCTGTTGTCATCGTATTAGATAGATAAGAATGATTATATGTATTGTAGAAATGTCTCCTATCATGTTCCCTAATTTTTTATTATGTCCACATCCTGGTCCCCATCTTGGACATCATAACAAACGTGCACTTTTTTGTTTAATTTACACATTGGACCATAGGAAAAATGACACTACAGCTACAGAGGTGACCGTCTGATGGCCCAGCTCGACTATCCATCTCTACTGAAGACCCTTTCAGCTTTTTGAGAGTTGGGTGGAGGACATCATCTCTGAAAATAGGGTCCCACAGCTGCACCCCATCAGTGTGAGCAGGACTCTTAGGACTCTTAGAAGAGTTAATGCTCTGAGACCATGGGGGCGCTTAGCCCCCTCTCTTCGTCACTGAGGATGATTTCATTTTTCAGGGATTAGAGAGGGTGGTCCTTGTGGTGGACTGCAGGTATGGAGAGCTGTTGTCATCGTATTAGATAGATAAGAATGATTATATGTATTGTAGAAATGTCTCCTATCATGTTCCCTAATTTTTTATTATGTCCACATCCTGGTCCCCATCTTGGACATCATAACAAACGTGCACTTTTTTGTTTAATTTACACATTGGACCATAGGAAAAATGACACTACAGCTACAGAGGTGACCGTCTGATAGCCCAGCTCGACTATCCATCTCTACTGAAGACCCTTTCAGCTTTTTGAGAGTTGGGTGGAGGACATTATCTCTGAAAATAGGGTCCCACAGCTGCACCCCATCAGTGTGAGCAGGACTCTTAGGACTCTTAGAAGAGTCAATGCTCTGAGACCATTGGGGGCACTTAGCCCCCTCTCTTCGTCACTGAGGATGATTTCATTTTTCAGGGATTAGAGAGGGTGGTCCTTGTGGTGGACTGCAGGTATGGAGAGCTGTTATCATCGTATTAGATAGATAAGAATGATTATATGTATTGTAGAAATGTCTCCTATCATGTTCCCTAATTTTTTATTATGTCCACATCCTGGTCCCCATCTTGGACATCATAACAAACGTGCACTTTTTTGTTTAATTTACACATTGGACCATAGGAAAAATGACACTACAGCTACAGAGGTGACCGTCTGATAGCCCAGCTCGACAATCCATCTCTACTGAAGACCCTTTCAGCTTTTTAAGAGTTGGGTGGAGGACATCATCTCTGAAAATAGGGTCCCACAGCTGCACCCCATCAGTGTGAGCAGGACTCTTAGGACTCTTAGAAGAGTCAATGCTCTGAGACCATGGGGGGCGCTTAGCCCCCTCTCTTCGTCACTGAGGATGATTTCATTTTTCAGGGATTAGAGAGGGTGGTCCTTGTGGTGGACTGCAGGTATGGAGAGCTGTTGTCATCGTATTAAATAGATAAGAATGATTATATGTATTGTAGAAATGTCTCCTATCATGTTCCCTAATTTTTTATTATGTCCACATCCTGGTCCCCATCTTGGACATCATAACAAACGTGCACTTTTTTGTTTAATTTACACATTGGACCATAGGAAAAATGACACTACAGCTACAGAGGTGACCGTCTGATAGCCCAGCTCGACTATCCATCTCTACTGAAGACCCTTTCAGCTTTTTGAGAGTTGGGTGGAGAACATCATCTCTGAAAATAGGGTCCCACAGCTGCACCCCATCAGTGTGAGCAGGACTCTTAGGACTCTTAGAAGAGTCAATGTTTTGAGACCATGGGGGGCGCTTAGCCCCCTCTCTTCGTCACTGAGGATGATTTCACTTTTCAGGGAATAGAGAGGGTGGTACTTGTGGTGGACTGCAGGTATGGAGAGCTGTTGTCAACGTATTAGATAGATAAGAATGATTATATGTATTGTAGAAATGTCTCCTATCATGTTCCCTATTTTTTTATTATGTCCACATCCTGGTCCCCATCTTGGAAATCATAACAAACGTGCACTTTTTTGTTTAATTTACACATTGGACCATAGGAAAAATGACACTACAGCTCCAGAGGTGACCGTCTGGTAGCCCAGCTCGACTATCCATCTCTACTGAAGACCCTTTCAGCTTTTTGAGAGTTGGGTGGAGGACATCATCTCTGAAAATAGGGTCCCACAGCTGCACCCCATCAGTGTGAGCAGGACTCTTAGGACTCTTAGAAGAGTCAATGTTTTGAGACCATGGGGGGCGCTTAGCCCCCTCTCTTCGTCACTGAGGATGATTTCATTTTTCAGGGATTAGAGAGGGTGGTCCTTGTGGTGGACTGCAGGTATGGAGAGCTGTTGTCATCGTATTAAATAGATAAGAATGATTATATGTATTGTAGAAATGTCTCCTATCATGTTCCCTAATTTTTTATTATGTCCACATCCTGGTCCCCATCTTGGACATCATAACAAACGTGCACTTTTTTGTTTAATTTACACATTGGACCATAGGAAAAATGACAATACAGCTACAGAGGTGACCGTCTGATAGCCCAGCTCGACTATCCATCTCTACTGAAGACCCTTTCAGCTTTTTGAGAGTTGGGTGGAGAACATCATCTCTGAAAATAGGGTCCCACAGCTGCACCCCATCAGTGTGAGCAGGACTCTTAGGACTCTTAGAAGAGTCAATGTTTTGAGACCATGGGGGGCGCTTAGCCCCCTCTCTTCGTCACTGAGGATGATTTCACTTTTCAGGGAATAGAGAGGGTGGTACTTGTGGTGGACTGCAGGTATGGAGAGCTGTTGTCATCGTATTAGATAGATAAGAATGATTATATGTATTGTAGAAATGTCTCCTATCATGTTCCCTATTTTTTTATTATGTCCACATCCTGGTCCCCATCTTGGAAATCATAACAAACGTGCACTTTTTTGTTTAATTTACACATTGGACCATAGGAAAAATGACACTACAGCTACAGAGGTGACCGTCTGGTAGCCCAGCTCGACTATCCATCTCTACTGAAGACCCTTTCAGCTTTTTGAGAGTTGGGTGGAGGACATCATCTCTGAAAATAGGGTCCCACAGCTGCACCCCATCAGTGTGAGCAGGACTCTTAGGACTCTTAGAAGAGTCAATGTTTTGAGACCATGGGGGGCGCTTAGCCCCCTCTCTTCGTCACTGAGGATGATTTCATTTTTCAGGGATTAGAGAGAGTGGTCCTTGTGGTGGACTGCAGGTATGGAGAGCTGTTGTGATCGTATTAGATAGATAAGAATGATTATATGTATTGTAGAAATGTCTCCTATCATGTTCCCTAATTTTTTATTATGTCCACATCCTGGTCCCCATCTTGGACATCATAACAAACGTGCACTTTTTTGTTTAATTTACACATTGGACCATAGGAAAAATGACACTACAGCTACAGAGGTGACCGTCTGATAGCCCAGCTCGACTATCCATCTCTACTGAAGACCCTTTCAGCTTTTTGAGAGTTGGGTGGAGGACATCATCTCTTAAAATAGGGTCCCACAGCTGCACCCCATCAGTGTAAGCAGGACTCTTAGGACTCTTAGAAGAGTCAATGCTCTAAAACCATGGGGGGCGCTTAGCCCCCTCTCTTCGTCCCTGAGGATGATTTCATTTTTCAGGGATTAGAGAGGGTGGTCCTTGTGGTGGACTGCAGGTATGGAGAGCTGTTGTCATCGTATTAGATAGATAAGAATGATTATATGTATTGTAGAAATGTCTCCTATCATGTTCCCTAATTTTTTATTATGTCCACATCCTGGTCCCCATCTTGGACATCATAACAAACGTGCACTTTTTTGTTTAATTTACACATTGGACCATAGGAAAAATGACACTACAGCTACAGAGGTGACCGTCTGATAGCCCAGCTCGACTATCCATCTCTACTGAAGACCCTTTCAGCTTTTTGAGAGTTGGGTGGAGGACATCATCTCTGAAAATAGGGTCCCACAGCTGCACCCCATCAGTGTGAGCAGGACTCTTAGGACTCTTAGAAGAGTTAATGCTCTGAGACCATGGGGGTGCTTAGCCCCCTCTCTTCGTCACTGAGGATGATTTCATTTTTCAGGGATTAGAGAGGGTGGTCCTTGTGGTGGACTGCAGGTATGGAGAGCTGTTGTCATCGTATTAGATAGATAAGAATGATTATATGTATTGTAGAAATGTCTCCTATCATGTTCCCTAATTTTTTATTATGTCCACATCCTGGTCCCCATCTTGGACATCATAACAAACGTGCACTTTTTTGTTTAATTTACACATTGGACCATAGGAAAAATGACACTACAGCTACAGAGGTGACCGTCTGGTAGCCCAGCTCGACTATCCATCTCTACTGAAGACCCTTTCAGCTTTTTGAGAGTTGGGTGGAGGACATCATCTCTGAAAATAGGGTCCCACAGCTGCACCCCATCAGTGTGAGCAGGACTCTTAGGACTCTTAGAAGAGTCAATGTTTTGAGACCATGGGGGGCGCTTAGCCCCCTCTCTTCGTCACTGAGGATGATTTCATTTTTCAGGGATTAGAGAGAGTGGTCCTTGTGGTGGACTGCAGGTATGGAGAGCTGTTGTGATCGTATTAGATAGATAAGAATGATTATATGTATTGTAGAAATGTCTCCTATCATGTTCCCTAATTTTTTATTATGTCCACATCCTGGTCCCCATCTTGGACATCATAACAAACGTGCACTTTTTTGTTTAATTTACACATTGGACCATAGGAAAAATGACACTACAGCTACAGAGGTGACCGTCTGATAGCCCAGCTCGACTAGCCATCTCTACTGAAGACATTTCTACAATACATATAATCATTCTTATCTATCTAATACGATCACAACAGCTCTCCATACCTGCAGTCCACCACAAGGACCACTCTCTCTAATCCCTGAAAAATGAAATCATCCTCAGTGACGAAGAGAGGGGGCTAAGCGCCCCCCATGGTCTCAGAGCATTGACTCTTCTAAGAGTCCTAAGATTCCTGCTCACTCTGATGGGGTGCAGCTGTGGGACCCTATCTTCAGAGATGATGTCCTCCACCCAACTCTCAAAAAGCTGAAAGGGTCTTCAGTAGAGATGGATAGTCGAGCTGGGCTATCAGACGGTCACCTCTGTAGCTGTAGTGTCATTTTTCCTATGGTCCAATTTGTAAATTAAACAAAAAAGTGCACGTTTGTTATGATTTCCAAGATGGGGACCAGGATGTGGACATAATAAAAAAATAGGGAACATGATAGGAGACATTTCTACAATACATATAATCATTCTTATCTATCTAATACGATGACAACAGCTCTCCATACCTGCAGTCCACCACAAGGACCACCCTCTCTATTCCCTAAAAAGTGAAATCATCCTCAGTGACGAGGAGAGGGGGCTAAGCGCCCCCCATGGTCTCAGAGCATTGACTCTTCTAAGAGTCCTAAGAGTCCTGCTCACACTGATGGGGTGCAGCTGTGGGACCCTATTTTCAGAGATGATGTTCTCCACCCAACTCTCAAAAAGCTGAAAGGGTCTTCAGTAGAGATGAGCGAACCGGTCGCGGTTCGGCTCGAGGTTGGTTCGCCGAACGGACCTCCCGTTCGAGTTCGGTTCGTCGAACGTTCGACGAACCGAACTCGAACTGCATAGGAAACAATGGCAGGCAATCACAAACACAGAAAAACACCTAGAAAACACCCTCAAAGGTGTCCTAAAGGTGACAAACAACTCAAACACATTGGAAAGTGACAAGGACATATACTCATGCGAAAACAAAACAGCTGGACAAGGAAAAAGAGGAGGACACACAGATATAGGCATGGCACGCCCTTCTAAAATCATGTAAAACACCGCAAGGTGACTCCAAGCGGAATCTCCCTTTTTTCCAAAAATTGGGCCACACACACACCCACCCCTTCAGTGGCAGCAGTTGTGCCCCAGTTGTACACTTCACAGCTAGATTTGCATCAAGCACATTCAAAAATACGCCATTCTTATCCATCCCCAGGATGACACCGGGGTAGGTAGCAAAGTCTTTCCTGATCCCAGCTCTGTGCAGCTTGGATCATTTATAAAAAACACAGCAATCAAGGGTTACTCCAAGCGGAGTCTCCCTTTTTTCCAAAAATTGGGCCCCACACACACCCACCCCTTCAGTGGCAGCAGTTGTGCCCTAGTTGTACACTTCACAGCTACATTTGCATCAAGCACATTCAAAAATACGCCATTCTTATCCATCCCCAGGATGACACCGGGGTAGGTAGCAAAGTCTTTGCTGACCCATGACTTGTTCATCTTGGCTTCTTTTAAAAACAATGTAAGCAAGGGTTACTCCAAGCGGAGTTCCCTTTTTTCCAAAAATTGGGCCCCACACACACCCACCCCTTCAGTGGCAGCAGTTGTGCCCTAGTTGTACACTTCACAGCTACATTTGCATCAAGCACATTCAAAAATACGCCATTCTTATCCATCCCCAGGATGACACCGGGGTAGGTAGCAAAGTCTTTGCTGACCCATGACTTGTTCATCTTGGCTTCTTTTAAAAACAATGTAAGCAAGGGTTACTCCAAGCGGAGTCTCCCTTTTTTCCAAAAATTGGGCCCCACACACACCCACCCCTTCAGTGGCAGCAGTTGTGCCCTAGTTGTACACTTCACAGCTACATTTGCATCAAGCACATTCAAAAATACGCCATTCTTATCCGTCCCCAGGATGACACCGGGGTAGGTAGCAAAGTGTTTCCTGATCCCAGCTCTGTTCATCTTGGCTTCTTTTAAAAACACAGCAAGCAAGGGTTACTCCAAGCGGAGTCTCCCTTTTTTTTCCAAAAATTGGGCCCCACACACCCACCCATTCAGTGGCAGCAGTTGTGCCCCAGTTGTACACTTCACAGCTAGATTTGCATCAAGCACATTCAAAAATACGCCATTCTTATCCATCCCCAAGATGACACCGGGGTAGGTAGCAAAGTCTTTCCTGATCCCAGCTCTGTTCATCTTGGCTTCTTTTAAAAACACATCAAGCAAGGGTTACTCCAAGCGGAGCCTCCCTTTTTTCCAAAAATTGGGCCCCACACACCCACCCATTCAGTGGCAGCAGTTGTGCCCCAGTTGTACACTTCACAGCTAGATTTGCATCAAGCACATTCCAAAATACGCCATTCTTATCCGTCCCCAGGATGACACCGGGGTAGGTAGCAAAGTGTTTCCTGATCCCAGCTCTGTTCATCTTGGCTTCTTTTAAAAACACAGCAAGCAAGGGTTACTCCAAGAGGAGTCTCCCTTTTTTTCCAAAAATTGGGCCCCACACACCCACCCATTCAGTGGCAGCAGTTGTGCCCCAGTTGTACACTTCACAGCTAGATTTGCATCAAGCACATTCAAAAATACGCCATAATTAACCGTCCCCAGGATGACACCAGGGTAGGTAGCAAAGTCTTTCCTGATCCCAGCTCTGTTCATCTTGGCTTCTTTTAAAAACACAGCAAGCAAGGGTTACTCCAAGCGGAGTCTCCCTTTTTTTCCAAAAATTGGGCCCCACACACCCACCCATTCAGTGGCAGCAGTTGTGCCCCAGTTGTACACTTCACAGCTAGATTTGCATCAAGCACATTCAAAAATACGCCATTCTTATCCGTCCCCAGGATGACACCGGGGTAGGTAGCAAAGTGTTTCCTGATCCCAGCTCTGTTCATCTTGGCTTCTTTTAAAAACACAGCAAGCAAGGGTTACTCCAAGCGGAGTCTCCCTTTTTTTCCAAAAATTGGGCCCCACACACCCACCCATTCAGTGGCAGCAGTTGTGCCCCAGTTGTACACTTCACAGCTAGATTTGCATCAAGCACATTCAAAAAAACGCCATAATTAACCGTCCCCAGGATGACACCAGGGTAGGTAGCAAAGTCTTTCCTGATCCCAGCTCTGTTCATCTTGGCTTCTTTTAAAAACACATCAAGCAAGGGTTACTCCAAGCGGAGCCTCCCTTTTTTTCCAAAAATTGTGCCCCACACACACCCACCCATTCAGTGGCAGCACTTGTGCCCTAGTTGTACACTTCACAGCTACATTTGCATCAAGCACATTCAAAAATACGCCATAATTAACCGTCCCCAGGATGACACCAGGGTAGGTAGCAAAGTCTTTCCTGATCCCAGCTCTGTTCATCTTGGCTTCTTTTAAAAACACATCAAGCAAGGGTTACTCCAAGCGGAGCCTCCCTTTTTTCCAAAAATTGGGCCCCACACACCCACCCATTCAGTGGCAGCAGTTGTGCCCCAGTTGTACACTTCACAGCTAGATTTGCATCAAGCACATTCCAAAATACGCCATTCTTATCCGTCCCCAGGATGACACCGGGGTAGGTAGCAAAGTGTTTCCTGATCCCAGCTCTGTTCATCTTGGCTTCTTTTAAAAACACAGCAAGCAAGGGTTACTCCAAGCGGAGTCTCCCTTTTTTTCCAAAAATTGGGCCCCACACACCCACCCATTCAGTGGCAGCAGTTGTGCCCCAGTTGTACACTTCACAGCTAGATTTGCATCAAGCACATTCAAAAATACGCCATTCTTATCCGTCCCCAGGATGACACCGGGGTAGGTAGCAAAGTGTTTCCTGATCCCAGCTCTGTTCATCTTGGCTTCTTTTAAAAACACAGCAAGCAAGGGTTACTCCAAGCGGAGTCTCCCTTTTTTTCCAAAAATTGGGCCCCACACACCCACCCATTCAGTGGCAGCAGTTGTGCCCCAGTTGTACACTTCACAGCTAGATTTGCATCAAGCACATTCAAAAAAACGCCATAATTAACCGTCCCCAGGATGACACCAGGGTAGGTAGCAAAGTCTTTCCTGATCCCAGCTCTGTTCATCTTGGCTTCTTTTAAAAACACATCAAGCAAGGGTTACTCCAAGCGGAGCCTCCCTTTTTTTCCAAAAATTGTGCCCCACACACACCCACCCATTCAGTGGCAGCACTTGTGCCCTAGTTGTACACTTCACAGCTACATTTGCATCAAGCACATTCAAAAATACGCCATAATTAACCGTCCCCAGGATGACACCAGGGTAGGTAGCAAAGTCTTTCCTGATCCCAGCTCTGTTCATCTTGGCTTCTTTTAAAAACACATCAAGCAAGGGTTACTCCAAGCGGAGCCTCCCTTTTTTCCAAAAATTGGGCCCCACACACCCACCCATTCAGTGGCAGCAGTTGTGCCCCAGTTGTACACTTCACAGCTAGATTTGCATCAAGCACATTCCAAAATACGCCATTCTTATCCGTCCCCAGGATGACACCGGGGTAGGTAGCAAAGTGTTTCCTGATCCCAGCTCTGTTCATCTTGGCTTCTTTTAAAAACACAGCAAGCAAGGGTTACTCCAAGCGGAGTCTCCCTTTTTTTCCAAAAATTGGGCCCCACACACCCACCCATTCAGTGGCAGCAGTTGTGCCCCAGTTGTACACTTCACAGCTAGATTTGCATCAAGCACATTCAAAAATACGCCATTCTTATCCGTCCCCAGGATGACACCGGGGTAGGTAGCAAAGTGTTTCCTGATCCCAGCTCTGTTCATCTTGGCTTCTTTTAAAAACACAGCAAGCAAGGGTTACTCCAAGCGGAGTCTCCCTTTTTTTTCCAAAAATTGGGCCCCACACACCCACCCATTCAGTGGCAGCAGTTGTGCCCCAGTTGTACACTTCACAGCTAGATTTGCATCAAGCACATTCAAAAAAACGCCATAATTAACCGTCCCCAGGATGACACCAGGGTAGGTAGCAAAGTCTTTCCTGATCCCAGCTCTGTTCATCTTGGCTTCTTTTAAAAACACATCAAGCAAGGGTTACTCCAAGCGGAGCCTCCCTTTTTTTCCAAAAATTGTGCCCCACACACACCCACCCATTCAGTGGCAGCACTTGTGCCCTAGTTGTACACTTCACAGCTACATTTGCATCAAGCACATTCAAAAATACGCCATAATTAACCGTCCCCAGGATGACAACCAGGGTAGGTAGCAAAGTCTTTCCTGATCCCAGCTCTGTTCATCTTGGCTTCTTTTAAAAACACATCAAGCAAGGGTTACTCCAAGCGGAGTCTCCCTTTTTTTCCAAAAATTGGGCCCCACACAGACACCTTATCAGTGGCAGCACTTGTGCCCTAGTTGCAAACAGGATGTTTTGATTTGCATCAAGCACATTCCAAATCAACAAGCATTTACTCTCCCCAGGATGACACAGGGGTAGTAAATTCCTTCTGGATCCATGACTTGTTCATTTTGATGAACGTCAGTCTGTCCACATTGTCACTGGACAGACTCGTGCGCTTATCTGTCAGCACACACCCAGCAGCACTGAATACACGTTCAGAGACAACGCTGGCAGCTGGACACGACAAAATCTCCAAGGCGTAAGTTGCGAGCTCTGGCCATTTTTCTAGGTTTGAAGCCCAAAAGGAGCAAGGCTCCAGTTGCACAGTCATGGCATCGATGTTCATTTGGAGATACTCCTGTATCATCCTCTCCAGCCGTTGACTATGTGTCAGACTTGTTGTCTCTGGTGGCCTTGCAAAAGAGGGTCTAAAAAAATTATGAAAAGATTCCATAAAATTGCTGTTACCGGCACCAGATACGGTCCTACTGGTACGGGTAGACTGTTGAAGATGACGAGACCGTCCCATGTTTGTCAAGTTACAACTGGGAGATTCACTCCCTGCACCTGCACGGTTGTTTGGTGGAAAAGCCGAGCTAAGATCTAGTAACAGCTTCTGCTGATACTCCTGCATACGTGCGTCCCTTTCTATGGCTGGAATTATGTCACAAAATTTGGACTTGTACCGGGGATCTAATAGTGTGGCAATCCAGTAGTCATCATCACTTCTAATTTTGACAATACGACTGTCATGTTGGAGGTAGTGCAACAAAAAGGCACTCATGTGTCTTGCGCAGCCATGCGGACCAAGTCCACGCTGTGTTTGTGGCATAGAGGTGCTACCCGTTCTTTCTTCCTCTGACATCTGACCCCAACCTCTTTCAACTGAAATTTGACCAAGGTCTCCCTCATCCGCTGAGTCTTCCATGTCCATGGACAGTTCGTCCTCCATTTCTTCATGTTCTCCTGCACCTTGCTCAACATTTCGCCTGCTACTATGCGCCCTTGTCGATCCCTGTCCCCCATGGTCCCATGCCTGCTGCGTTGGTGATGATGAACGTCTGGACCTTGGTGATGTTGTTGTCCCTTGCGCATATGAATCCTCCTGTAGTTCCTCCCCTTCATGTTGTCCCACCCCCTGACTCCGAATAGTGTTTAGCGTGTGCTCCAGCATGTAAATGACTGGAATCGTCATGCTGATAATGGCATTGTCAGAGCTAAACATATTCGTCGCCATGTCGAAACTGTGCAGAAGGGTGCATAGGTCCTTGATCTGAGACCACTCCATCAGGGTGATCTGCCCCACCTCTGCATCTCGTTGGCCCAGGCTATACGTCATGACGTATTGCACCAGGGCTCTGCGGTGCTGCTACAGTCGCTGTAACATGTGGAGAGTTGAATTCCAGCGTGTCGCCACATCGCATTTCAGGCGATGAACCGGCAGGCCGAAAGACTTCTGGAGCGATGCAAGTCGCTCAGCTGCGGCGCTTGAACGGCGGAAGTGAGCAGACAGTTTTCGTGCCCTGTTCAGAAGGCCATCTAGGCCGGGATAGTGTGTTAAAAATTGCTGCACGACAAGGTTCAACACGTGAGCCATACAAGGTACGTGTGTCACCTTGCCCAGGCGAAGGGCCGCACCCAGGTTTGCAGCATTGTCGCACACGGCCTTACCAGGCTGCAGGTTGAGTGGAGACAACCATTTATTAAACTCGGACCGCAGAGCTGACCACAACTCCTCAGCTGTGTGACTCTTATTACCAAGACATGTCAAGCTAAAGACCGCCTGATGCCGTTGCGCTCTGCTGCCAGCATAGTAATGAGGGGTGCGTGATTCCTTCTGCGCAGTGAGAACGCTGGTGGCCTGACCAGGCAGGCTTGGGGCGGAGGTGGAGGACCCAGATGAGGTGGAGGATGCAGAAGCAGTGGCGGAACTTGGACAGACAGAGGATTGACACACAAGTCGTGGGGACGGCAAGACTTGTGCAGCAGACCCTTCACCATCTATCACCATAGTTACCCAGTGCCCAGTCAGCGACATGTAACGTCCCTGTCCATGCTTACTGGTCCAAGTATCGGTGGTGAAATGCACCCGTTCACACACAGAGTTTCTCAAGGAAGCGGTGATGTTGTGTGCGACATGCTGGTGTAGCGCGGGCACACCTTTCTTAGAGAAGTAGTGGCGACTAGGCATCTGGTACTGGGGCACAGCGACAGACATAAGGTCTCTAAAATCCTGTGTGTCCACTAGGCGGAAAGGCAGCATTTCAGTAGCCAACAGCTTACAGAGGGATAGAGTCAACCTCTTAGCTTTGTCATGGGTCGGAGGAAGTGGCCTTTTATTTGACCACATCTGAGGGACAGAGATCTGGCTGCTGTGTGTAGACGGTGTTGAGTAGGGTGTCCCTGGAAAAATGCTGGTTTGTGAGGAAAGTGCAGGCGGAGACATGATGTTGCCTTCATCCAACGTTGGTGCTATCGATGTCTGAGAGAGCTGTACACACTCACTTGTTTCCCCTTCCAAACCAACTGACGACCTTACAAGCAAACTGCCTGTTGCGGTTACAGTGGTGGAAGTTTTGCGTGGAAAAACAGGTGTGACAGCTGTCCCCACAGTCCTAGAAGATGAAGAGCGCGCGGATGCACTGGAAGGGGCGGGCGGTGGATGGTTCGCTCCGCTAGGCCGCATTGCAGCACGGTGAGCTTCCCACCGGGACTTATGATATTTAGTCATGTGACGATTCATGGAAGAAGTTGTCAAACTGCTGAGGTTTTGACCTCTACTAACAGAATCATGACAAATGTTACATATCACATGAGTTGGGCGATCTTTTTCGATGTGAAAAAAGGACCAGGCTAGGCAAGGCTTAGAGGCCATGCGACCTGTTGATCCACCCCGAATAATGCTCATAGGCAGAGTGGTGGCTGAGGATGCAGTTGTAGACGTGCTACCAGTGCTCCGACTCTGTCCAGGAAGGTGCAAGGTAACTTCGTCGTCGGTTGCATCCTCCTCCACCGCCTCTGTTGACCTCCTCGAGTGCCTGACTGGGGGTTGACAGTAGGTGGGATCTAGAACGTCATCATCAATTGTTGTGTTTGCACTCCCCTCCCCCTCAGACCGAGCCTCTTCTTGCCCTGACCGAATATTTAAGTTGTCATCCCAATCGGGTATCTGCGTCTCATCTTCATCAGTATGTTCCTCATTGTCTATAACCACAGGTGTTACAGTTTGTGACAAAGGGTCAACATTATGCTCAGAAACTTGGTCCTCACGGCCTGAATCTGAGTCACAAAGGTTCTGGGCATCACTGCAGACCATTTCCTGTTCTGTACTCACTGTAGCTTGGGAGCAGACCTCTGATTCCCAGGCTATAGTGTGACTGAACAGCTCTGCAGACTCAGCCATCTCAGTTCCACCATACTGTGCAGGGCTGATGGAGACTTCAGAGCTGGGAGAAATCAAGTGTGATTGGGATGACAACTCAGAGGACTGGTGTTTTTTGGATGCGGTACTTGAAGTGGCTGAGAGGGCACTTGTTGGACCACTTGAGATCCATTCAAGCACTTTCCTTTTTTGACCATCATCTACCTTTGTTCCTCTTGTTCGTGTCCGTAAAAAAGGGAGCACATCGGATTGTCCACAATAAGTAGTAGACATCTTACTTTTGCTAGTAGATGGTCTATCTGCAGCAGATGATAATGGAGCTTTGCCACCTTCCCCACTGACAAAACCTTTTTTGCCTTTTCCACCACGCCTCTTCCCCTTTCCACCAGCATCTGTCATTTTGCCACTCATGTTGATTGCGACAAGATTGTGGACTGAAAATGTGGTAGTAAAAATTGAGAGGTGGTGAAGATTGCAGTGGTGGTCTAGCTTTATTAACAGCAGAATAATAAAGAATAAATATCCCTGACAATGTAACTTAGTTATAATTAGTTGGAGTGTGCAACGCAGGCAGACGTGCTGCAAATGTCTTGGCACTAGTGGGACTATAGCAAAGTCCAATAGCCACGTATAGGATGCCACTAGGTACACTGAGTGTGTGCTAGTATAATGGCTT
>NW_027443493.1:0-43651 GCF_048569485.1 Anomaloglossus baeobatrachus | reverse complement strand
TCAGCTATAAGATTATTTCATCAAGGGGAGGTGGAACACTGTGAAGCAGCCATGTGTTTTTATACATGGTGCTCCCATGCTCCAACTGCTCCATCCCCACTCTGTCAGCGCGGCCGGACCAATCGCGGCCAGTGACCAGCTCTGTCAGCAGTCAACGCCCCTTTTTTTTTTTTTGTTAGGTAGCGTGCATGTGCGGAAAGTGGGGACCCGTCACCCACGAACCGCGCACGTGCGCAGGCGATGATGACGCCGACAGAGCCGGGCCAGTAGGTCACTGATGCAACCGCGCCGACGGGGGGAGGAGGGGCGGGAGCGAGCATAAGAAGACAAGGATAAGTAAATATGCAATGTAACAGTAATAAGAGAACATCAACTGTGACATAAAGTCTTAAATGTAACTTAAAAGGTCCTAGCCGTGACCCAAGAGGAAGATACATGATAAATATCAAGGATATACATAGGTAATTATGAACAATGTGCCACTGATAAAAAAACATATACTATAACATCAAACCCTCAATATTAATTCAAGTGTCATAGTCGTGGTACAGAGAGGAAGGTAATCAATGCGTAATACATGAGTTCCATATCAAAGTTAAACTAAATAAGTATGAGCAGTATAACACATAAGGAGATCATATACTGTAGCACAGATTATTCAATATCACAAAAAACATCCCAAGTCGTGGCACAGGAGAGGAATGACCAGTGTATATATAATATACATAAACTTCATGTCACAGGATGTTCAATGTAAATTGAGATCTCCTAATCGTGGCACAAGAGGGAAATAATCATTATACAATAACTCCATGATCATAAAAATATGAATATAAACACAGTGACACCGGTGAAAAAACATAAGTATAACATAGAGAATACAATATTGCTTCAGATGTCCCAGTCGTGGTACAAGAAGGAAGATAATCAATATATGACAAAAATCCATGTCGATGTTCAATGTCAGAAGTGTGGTTCCAGAAGAGTACCAGCAGAAAAAAAAAAAAAAAAAAAAATTCCGTGACCCCAACGAAATCGCTTGAGCGATGTCGTAGCGTGTAAAGCGGCCTTTAGGCTATATGCGCACTAGAAAAATGATTTTTCTCAAGAAATTTATTGAGAGTGAAGGATTAGCACACCTGCGTTAAAATAATGCACCAATAACGTAGATAATAACGCATGCATTTTTACTGCATTTTGGTGCGTTTTTGGTGCGTTTTGGTGCGTTATTTTGCAGGTTGGTCCCTGCGTTTTTTAATGCTTTTAACAGCTACTTTAACAGATAATATATAGATAGATAGAGAGATAATAGATAGATAGATAATAGAGAGATATAGAGAGAGATAATACAGAGATAATAGAGAGATACATAGATAATAGATACATAGATACAAACATAGATAGATAGATACATACATAGATAATAGATACATAGGTAGCAGCACAGCTCTGATCAGCAGAAATGCTGTGTTCTTGTTACAGCCGCTGCTCTGCCGGCTCCGGCTGTAACATTAAGGCTATGTGCGCACTAGGCGTTTTTTTGCGGTGTTTTTGCGCGTTTTTCGGGTGCCTTTTTGTTCAGAAAACTTCATGACTTTGCTTCACCAGCAAAATCTATGAGTTTTCAATTTTACTGTCTGCACACAGCGGTTTTTTTTTAGCTGCATTTTAGTGGGGCCCAAAAAAATGCAACATGTCAATTATTCCTGCGTTTTTCACTGCGTTTTTCACCCATTGAGTTCAATGAGATGTTCAAAAACGCAATGAAAAACGCAAATTACAAATATTGCTGCATTTTAGTGCGTCTCTATGACTAAAACACAGCTATAAACGCAAGGGGTGGGTAGTACAGTGACGTGTACAGGAAGAGGATTCCTTGTGTTGGTAAACACAGAAGAGTGAATCCTCCCGCTACCGCCACCCCTGCTTCCACCTTCCGTCCGGCGCCGTGTCTGCTCCCGTCCTGCGCCATGTCCGGACGGGAGGTGTAAGCAGCTGCGAAATCAAAAGTGAACAGTAGAAAAAAAAAATCTCATACTCACCTGTCGGCAGACTCCCGGGACACGACCGATCGCTGCAGGACCTGCCGGTGATCAGCTGATGCCGTCACCTGACGGCATCAGCTGATTGTATAAGTCCAGCAGTGAGGCCGGCTTTTTACCGCCTGGCCGACAGAAATTATCAGCTGATGCGGTCAGGTGACTTCCATCAGCTGATTACCGCCGGCTCCTGCAGCGATCGGACGGGAGTCTGCACAGAAGTGTGTGGTGTTTTTTTGTTGTTTTTTTTTTGCGCTGATACATCAGCTGATTGTATAAACGGCTTTTAGAAAACCAGCTGATGTGTGATGTGATTCACGTCCTTGAACCTGACACATCATCTGATTGGTTTGCCTTCCAGCAAACCGATCAGATGATACTGGATCCGGATTGGACGGCGTGGGACCCTTGACCCAGGATTACGGAGGGGGGTTCTTTATTTCAATAAAGATGGAGTCACTAATTGTGTAGTGTTTTTTTTATCTTTACTAGAAATTCATGGTGGCCATGCCTAATAATGGCGTGACACCATGAATTTCGGGCTTAGGGCCAATTGATAACATACAGCTAGCCCTAACCCCATTAATACCCAGCGAGCCACCTCGCACCAGGGTAGCTGGAAAAGTTGGAAACAGCGCCAGAAGATGGCGCTTCTATAAAAGTGCCATTTTCTGGGGTGGCTGCGGACTGCAATTCGCAGCGGGGCAGCCCAGAAAGCTTGGGCACCCTGCGCTGTGGATTCCAATCCCCAGATGTCTAGTTGTACCTGGCTGGACTCAAAAATTGGGCGAAGCCCACGTCCTTTTTGTTTTTTTTTAATTATTTCATTAAATTCATGAAATAATAAAAAAAAAGGGCTTCCCTATAATTTTGGTTCCCAGCCGGGTACAAATAGGCAGCTGGGGGTTGGGGGCAGCCCATACCTGCCTGCTGTACCTGGCTAGCATACAAAAATATGGCAAAGCCCATGTCATTTTTTTTTGGGCAAAAAACTGCATACAGTCCTGGATGGAGGATGCTGAGCCTTGTATTTCTGCCGCTGCTGTCTGCTCTCCTGCATACACTAGTGGATGGAGCATGCTGAGCCTTGTAGTTCTGTAGCTGCTGTAGGCTCTCCTGCATACACTAGTGGATGAAGTATGCTGAGCCTTATAGTTCTGCTCCCCTGCCTCTCCCTCCAGCATACAGTCCTGGATAGAGCATACTGAGCCTTGTAGTTCTGCAGCTGCTGTCTGCACTCTTGCATACACTAGTGGATAAAGTATGCTGAACCTTGTAGTTCTGCTCCCCCTGCCTCTCCCTCCAGCATACAGTCCTGGGTGGAGCATGCTGAGCCTTGTAGTTCTGTAGCTGCTGTAGGCTCTCCTGCATACACTAGTGGATGAAGTATGCTGAGCCTTATAGTTCTGCTCCCCTGCCTCTCCCTCCAGCATACAGTCCTGGATAGAGCATGCTGAGCCTTGTAGTTCTGCAGCTGCTGTCTGCACTCTTGCATACACTAGTGGATAAAGTATGCTGAACCTTGTAGTTCTGCTCCCCCTGCCTCTCCCTCCAGCATACAGTCCTGGGTGGAGCATGCTGAGCCTTGTAGTTCTGCAGCTGTATGCTCTCCCGCATACACTAGTAGAGAATGAAGAACATATTGAGGAAAGAAATGACATCAGACCTTTTTTTTTTTTCTCCAACAATCTTTAATGGCATTGTTCACTGATAAAAAAAAAACGCATGAAAACGCAGTGAGCAAAAACGCAGCAAAACGAAGCCAAAAAAAGCGGTAAAAATGCATGCTTTGTTATGAGGTTCTTTGCCGTGGGTGCGTTTTTGTGCGTTTTTTGCGGCAAAAAACGCACAAAAACGCAGCGCCAAAAAAACGCAGCATGCGCACATAGCCTAACTATGTTATGATAGTGACTGGAGTACTTCCCCGAAAAAAAGACACTGTCAGCTTTTCTAATCGGTAGAAATGTGCAGGGATTGCCACTGGCTCACCGCAGCAGCCAGCGGTGATCACTCCTTCATGATTTTGGATGTACTATTACATTGTAGGTTGTGAAGGGGTTAATACTATCTTCCTATATTAAACCATAACAATTTTTATACATTATCTCATTCTTATCCATGTATTCCAGAGAATGTCATCATTATAATATTTTTCATCAATAGACCCATAATCCCCATGATTCAAAATCCCTCATATACATTCTTCTTATTATTTTTCTTTTTCAGGGGATCCACCCCTACTGCAACTAATTTGTTGTCCCGGGCGAATACCAGCCAGCCCGGTAATCTCAACAGGTAAGTCACCATTCAAATAAATACCAATCTATGAAGAAGCAAAATAAAATTAATACTTATACATAAAACCAACAAACCATCATTAAAAACACAACATGCTAACCAACCCAATCTCGATACTTCAATCTTATCCTTCTTACAAAAACGCGCTACCGTACTTCCACGAAAAAAAGACACTGTCTTATATTTTATTTGCCCCGAAAAAAGCACTAGATCTTATTTTCGGGGAGTGTAATACTAATATGAAAAGACTGACCCTCCCATCCTCTTTTTTTTACTTTTTTTATTTTAGTAATCCCACTAGGGGACTATAAGGATCAGAAGTCTGATCGCTCATTCATTTCTGTTGATCAAAGCAGCACAGCTCTGATCAGCATAAATGCTGCGTTGTTGTTACAGCTGCTGCTTTTCCGGCTTTGAGAGGAACTATGACATGATAGCGACAGGATTCATCACATGACATGTCGCTACCATGACAGCCTTCAGCTGCCGGTGATCACATCATGGGCCTCCGATGGCGGCGGGGAAATGCGCGTTTCTCGCTGCAACGATTTAAAACGCACTGTCACATTTTGACAATGCGATTTAAGTGGTTAACAGGCGTGGGTGGATCGCGGATCCACCTGTGCCTGTAAGCCACACATGTCAGCTGTTATAATCAGCAGACATGTGCAGGGATCGCCACTGGCTCACTGCAGCAGGCAGCGGGGATCACCCCTTCATGATTTTGGATGTACCGTTACATCCTAGGTTATGAAGGGGTTAATACGATATTGCTATATTAACCATAACAATTTTTATACAATATCCCATTCTTAAGGCCCCGTTACACGCAACGACGTATCTAACGATATATCGCCAGGGTCACGGATTCCGTGATGCACATCTGGCATCGTTAGCGACGTCGTTGCGTGTGACAGCAAGGAACGACCGTTAACGATGGAAAATGCTCACCTTATCGTCCATCGTTGACACGTCTTTCCTTTTCAAAACATCGTTGATTGTAGAGGTCGCAGGTAGTTCGTCGTTCCCAAGGCAGCACATATCGATACGTGTGACACCTCGGGAACGACGAGCTACAGCTTACCTGTGGCTGACGGCAATGCGGAAGGAAGGAGGTGGGCGGGATGTTACGGCCGCTCATCTCCGCCCCTCTGCTTCTATTAGACGGCCGCTTAGTGACGTCGCTGTGACGCCGCACGAACCGTCCCCTTAGAAAGGAAGCGGTTCGCCGGCAACAGCAACGTTGCAGGGAAGGTAAGTCCGTGTGACGGCTCCTAACGATTTTGTGCGCCACGGGCAGCAATTTGCCCGTGACGCACAAACGACGGGGCGGGTGCTTTCACCAGTGATATCGCTGCGTGTAATACCCCCTTTATCTATGTAATCCAGACAATGTCATCATTACAACATTTTTCATCAATAGACCTATAATCCCCACAATTCCAAATCCCTCATATACATTCTTATTATTTTTCTTTTTCAGGGGATCCACCCCTACTACAACTAATTTGTTGTTCCGGGCGAATACCAGCCAGCCCGGTAATCTCAACAGGTAAGTCACCATTCAAATAAATACCAATCTAGGAAGAAGCAAAATAAAATTAAAACTTATACATAAAACCAACAAACCATCATTAAAAACACTACATGCTAACCCACCCAATCTCGATACTTCAATCTTATCCTTCTTACAAAAACGCACTACCGTACTTCCACGAAAAAAAGACACTGTCTTATATTTTATTTGCCCCGAAAAAAGCACTAGATCTTATTTTCGGGGAGTGTAATACTAATATGAAAAGACTGACCCTCCCATCCTCTTTTTTTTACTTTTTTTATTTTAGTAATCCCACTAGGGGACTATAAGGATTAGAAGTCTAATCGCTCATTCATTTCTGTTGATCAGAGCAGCAAATTTCTGATCAGCAGAAATGCTGCGTTCTTGTTACAGCTGCTGCTTTGCCGGCTTTAACAGGAACTATGTCATGATAGCGACAGGATTCATCACATGACCTGTCGCTACCATGACAACAATCGGCTGCCCGTGATCATGTAGCGCCCCTGAGACTAGTCGCTACAGGGTATATCATTATATCCTCCCCGGGCAGGTCAAGATGTTAATCTGGTAAGTTCTATAAGTTCTACACACACCTCACACCACCATACAGCAGGGAGAAGCTGTCACTAGGAAAGGGTTAACAATGTTTCTACAAACACAGTTAGGAAGTGACTCAGCCAGTTCTTAGCAAACCCAAGTAGCCATGACAACTTGCAAAGGTGTGGGCATAGGCAGTTAGGAGTAGAGACACTATTGGCCCGGCAGAACAAGCTTAGACACGAAACAGAGCCGACGCACAGTGTGCAGCTCCCCTCAGGGAGGCTGTCAGGCCTTCAGGGAGGCAGAACAGAGCTGTCTGGATGTAACACCAAACAGACAGCACAACCAAGCTGGGGCCAGTAACATCTAGAGAAAGACGGGACCCGGCATTTGCACTCGTGGACTAAAAGGGCTGCAGTCGCCAGAGCACGGGACGGAGCACAGAAGAGGTACAGAGCCCTAGTTCGGGTTGCTGGGGCATGACAGCAGAGAGAGAGAGAGCCTGGGGAGATGGGACAGAGGTCCGGCCCATGAGAGGTTAAGGCTGCCGGCACTACGGACTGGGACCGGGGAAGAGTACAGAGTTGTGCATGGAGGAGAAAAACCTGACTCTGTGAGTAACTGCCACTGCCCTGCGCTCCGGCGCTCCCATGGACTGCCGCCCCCGTTCTCACCAACCTTCCTGGGCACCCCGCTCCGCCCGTGGGAAGCGATACTGTCTCGGCTGCACCTAACACCTGCCCCGGAGAGAGACTGTGCAGCGGCGGCTAATTCCTGGCCGCATACCAAGTGTTGCTCTGCAAAGCATCCCCGCTCAGCATCCAGTACTGCCCTTGGGAGAGGATTAGCCGCAGGAAGGGTCAGCGGCGGAGGAGGCCGGGACCCCAGTCACTACTGCAACCGGTGACACGCTTCCCAGGGGCCTGCCACCCTCATTCCATCCCCGTCTGTATTGGACACTTGTCCGTTTCCTGTTTTTGTGTTTTTTTTTTTCATGTAGCCGACGGGGTCACGGAACCGGGTCAGGCCAGTCACAGCTACCCCAAAGAATCACTGGCCCACTGACGAGTAACCTAAGGCCCCGTGGACGCTACAATCACGTCACGGGGCCTCCGATGGCGGCAGGGAAAGGCGCGTTTCCCGCTGCAGCGATTTAAAACGCAGTGTCACATTTTGACAGCACGATTTAAGTGGTTAACAGGCACGGGTGTGTTGCGGATCCACCTGTGCCTGTTAGCCACGCATGTCAGCTGTTCTAATCGGCAGACATGTGCAGGGATCGCCACTGGCTCACCGCAGCGGTGATCACTCCTTCATGATTTGGATGTACCATTACATCGTAGGTTGTGAAGGGGTTAATACTATCTTCCTATATTAAACCATAACAATTTTTATACATTATCTCATTCTTATCCATGTATTCCAGAGAATGTCATCATTATAATATTTTTCATCAATAGACCCATAATCCCCATGATTCCAAATCCCTCATATACAGTGCCTACAAGTAGTCTTCAACCCCCTGCAGATTTAGCAGGTTTGATAAGATGCAAATAAGTTAGAGCCTGCAAACTTCAAACAAGAGCAGGATTTATTAACAGATGCATAAATCTTACAAACCAACAAGTTATGTTGCTCAGTTAAATTTTAATAAATTTTCAACATAAAAGTGTGGGTCAATTATTATTCAACCCCTAGGTTTAATATTTTGTGGAATAACCCTTGTTTGCAATTACAGCTAATAACCGTCTTTTATAAGACCTGTTCAGGCCGGCACAGGTCTCTGGAGTTATCTTGGCCCACTCCTCCATGCAGATCTTCTCCAAGTTATCTAGGTTCTTTGGGTGTCTCATGTGGACTTTAATCTTGAGCTCCTTCCACAAGTTTTCAATTGGGTTAAGGTCAGGAGACTGACTAGACCACTGCAACACCTTGATTTTTTCCCTCTTGAACCAGGCCTTGGTTTTCTTGGCTGTGTGCTTTGGGTCGTTGTCTTGTTGGAAGATGAAATGACGACCCATCTTAAGATCCTTGATGGAGGAGCGGAGGATCTTGGCCAAAATCTCCAGGTAGGCCGTGCTATCCATCTTCCCATGGATGCGGACCAGATGGCCAGGCCCCTTGGCTGAGAAACAGCGCCACAGCATGATGCTGCCACCACCATGCTTGACTGTAGGAATGGTATTCTTGGGGTCGTATGCAGTGCCATCCAGTCTCCAAACGTCACGTGTGTGGTTGGCACCAAAGATCTCGATCTTGGTCTCATCAGACCAGAGAACCTTGAACCAGTCTGTCTCAGAGTCCTCCAAGTGATCATGAGCAAACTGTAGACGAGCCTTGACATGACGCTTTGAAAGTAAAGGTACCTTACGGGCTCGTCTGGAACGGAGACCATTGCGGTGGAGTACGTTACTTATGGTATTGACTGAAACCAATGTCCCCACTGCCATGAGATCTTCCCGGAGCTCCTTCCTTGTTGTCCTTGGGTTAGCCTTGACTCTTCGGACAAGCCTGGCCTCGGCACGGGTGGAAACTTTCAAAGGCTGTCCAGGCCGTGGAAGGCTAACAGTAGTTCCATAAGCCTTCCACTTCCGGATGATGCTCCCAACAGTGGAGACAGGTAGGCCAAACTCCTTGGAAAGGGTTTTGTACCCCTTGCCAGCCTTGTGACCCTCCACGATCTTGTCTCTGATGGCCTTTGAATGCTCCTTTGTCTTTCCCATGTTGACCAAGTATGAGTGCTGTTCATAAGTTTGGGGAGGGTCTTAATTAGTCAGAAAAGGCTTGAAAAAGAGATAATTAATCCAAACATGTGAAGCTCATTGTTCTTTGTGCCTGAAATACTTCTTAATACTTTAGGGGAACCAAACAGAATTCTGGTGGTTTGAGGGGTTGAATAATAAATGACCCTCTGAATAAACTTTTCACAATTTAAAAAAAAAAAAAAAAAAAAAAAAAAGAAATAACATTCTTTTTTGCTGCAGTGCATTTCACACTTCCAGGCTGATCTACAGTCCAAATGTCACAATGCCAAGTTAATTCCGAATGTGTAAACCTGCTAAATCTGCAGGGGGTTGAATACTACTTGTAGGCACTGTACATTCTCCCCCGCAGTATACACCCACTGACTGGAGCTGAGGAGATCAGTTTTTGCTTAGTGTCCGAGGAGGTTGGACACGCAGGGGCTGCTCTCAGCCCTTCAGGTTTGTATGGTTGTGTTTTATTAATGTTTTCCCTTTGTTTTTCAGACACAGCTCGTCGGGCGACAGGGTGTAATCGCTCACCCTGCTCTCCCACATAGAGACCGGTCGCACAGAAGTGGGGTCCGTCCGCCACTTCCGTTGTCTTCCGTGTCTGTCTGGCAGGACCCTACCCCCCTAACACTCTCAAGACTGTTTGGGGGGCATCCGCACAGAGGGACAGGCGGATGGTCCTTGCCCCCCTCCCCAAACTCTCTCGCTCCCGAGCCTGATTGTGGGGTAGGAGGACGAAGACCGTACCCAGGATGGAGAGGTACCCTTCTGGTCTCCCCTAGACTATGCCTGGGACGACCGTCGAGATGTCTTCGCTCACCTTCCAGGATGGATCCAGGATCACCTCAAGACAAGCCGGGAACTCAGATAAGTAATCCAATCCCCCTCCTTCTTCCCCGTCCCGGGTTATGGGGAGGGATCCCGTGTATAGAAGCCCACAGTCTTTCCACCTGGGTCAAGGGGTCCCATATCCCCCCTAGAACCCCTCACCTTAGCCCCCTTGGTAGTTGTTTTCCCCGGTTCTGCGACCGGTCCCCCTGCCGTGGCGTCCACTATCCGGCGGCCTATCCTCAAACCTTAGCCCCCGGCTCCATTGCGGCCCGGCGTCCCCTCCGGCGGCCTGCCCTTAGAAATTTAGCCCCCGGCTCCATTGCGGCCCGGCGTCCCCTCCGGCGGCCTGCCCTTAGAAATTTAGCCCCCGGCTCCATTGCGGCCCCTCCGGCGGCCTGCCCTTAGAAATTTAGCCCCCGGCTCCACTGCGGCCCGGCGTCCCCTCCGGCGGCCTACCCTTAAAATTTAGGCCCCGGCTCCATTGCGGCCCGGCGTCTCCCCCCGCGGCCTACCCTTAAAACTTAGGCCCCGGCTCCTTGCGGCCCGGCGTCTCCTGCGGCCCGGCGTCTCCTCCGGCCCGGCGTCTCCTCCGGCTCGCCGTCTCCTCCGGCCCGCCGTCTCCTCTGGGGGATACCTTTAAAAATGTTGCAGCCGGCTTCATTGCGGCCCTCTGCGTTCGCGCGCTCGCCTGGCCACGCCCCCAGCCGGGAATTCAGCCCGCGCGCGCGGGCTTTTCAAATTCTTCTGGCTCCCCTGTGCAACCGCCGCCCCCCTCTTTCCTGGCGCCTGACGTCACTTCCCGGCGCCGAGACTCCCGGGGAACGTCGCTCCTGCCCGCACTTCCAGCCTCCCGGCTCGGTAACTAACCCCACCACCGCAGCTTCAGCGCCCCCCCGCAGACAGCCAGTGCGACCCAGGGCCCCCGCAGTCACCGCTCCAGGCTGCCCAGCACCACTCGCCTCAGACTCCCGGTCTCTGCAAGACTGCAAAAAAAAAAAAAAGACCTTAAGCTTACCGCAAAACCGGCTCTCCTGTTATTACTCCAGGAGCACCTACCCCGGATTCCTGGTGCAGTTCACTTGCAGTGAGCTGTCCCCCCTCTAACACACAGCGCAGGGTTATAGAGCGACTTCAGTCCGGGAATATTAACAGCCCCCCCTCACCCTTCTACAGGTGCGAGATGTCAATCTCCTACACGCACTCCATTTCCAGGGGTATTCCAGCGTACTGTGGTCCTATCCACTTCCACCGTCTGTGTTTCTTGTGCTCCTGCCTATGTTCCTGTTTCCACTACCTAGTGTGTCAGTGTTCCTCACGTAGGGTCACTATTGGTGGGTTAATGTTCCTCATGTCCTATCTGCTGTCATATACCCGCCTTTTACAGGGTCATTGACCCGTCCACTGTTTTCAACCTCAGCCTGTTCACTATCCAGTGTGCCAGTGTCTCCATTTACCTGTCTACTATACAGTGTGCCAGTGGTACCATGTGTCTGTCCACTACCCAGTGTGCCAGTGTTTCGCTTGCAATGGTCTACACCAGTGTGCCCGTGGCCTTCACCTGTGTGCCAGTGTCTTCTGTGTGCCAGCGTTTTCCTCCCGCTTGTCCACTATCCAGTGGGTCAGCGTCTCTACGCACTGGCCTACATCTCCGCGCCAGCGCTTTCCTGTCCCTGTCCACTATCCAGTGTGCCAGCGTCTGTGTACCCCAATACCCAGGTGCCAGTGTCTGTGCCATGCCTGTCTGCCCCAATACACAGGTGCCTTTGGGATCCTGCCCGCTATTCAGTGGGCCGGCGTTATGACGCGCATTTGTTTACTCTGGTGTTCCAGTGTCCTCTCGAGCCGCCTCACTATTCAGTGCGCCAGTGTTTCTTTACGCACCTGTTTACACCACCGTACCAGTGTTGTGTGAACCTACCCACGGTTTGGGGGGTCAGGTCTCTAATCGCACCTCTCTGTTTCTGCAGACAAAAGAATTTTTTTGTATATAGACCATCAAGTCCAGCATCCAGATTGACAGTACCACAAATCTGTCCACTTGCTTGTGTGCCAATGTCTCTATATGTCGGTCCACCTTCCAGGGTGCCAGTACCCTCTATCCAGAGTGTCTCTATGTACCTACCCACCATCCGGTGTGTTAGTGTTTCTTGAATGGGCCCCCTACCTCGTGTACCTGTTGGCTATACGCACCTGTATACTACAGCGTGACAAGGATTTGATGAGCCGCGTCAGCATTCACTCTCCAGTGTATCTTTACGCACCTACCCACCATGCGGTGTGCTAGTGTTTTCTTGCATGTGACCTCTATTTTGTGTGCCAGCGTTTCTATATGCACCTGTATACTACAGCGTGACAGTGATTTGATGAGCCTGCCCACTAGCCTTTGGGCCAGCACTTCTCCGAACCAGAGGCCAGATACAGCAACTGGCTTAAGTGCTTTGTTCAGCTTTTCCGCTCATCTCTGACCGAGGCGAGCACTCCATCCATCTCCGTCCCATGAGGCGGCACGGGAGCAGCTGTCACATTCAGTGCCAGTACTCCTGATCGATGATCCTGCCCGCTACCCAAGGGGCTAGCGTTTATCCACACCAGAGGCTGGTTACCGTAACAGGTATGTGTTCACTACTCTCGACCCAGAGAGTCGAACAGACTGAAGTCACCTAGTGGGTCAGCTATCTCCCTCATCTCCGACTGAAGCGAGGACTGGGTTCTGTAGGGACCCCATGATGCGCCACGGTTGCAACTGTCAATAGGTTGCTTCCCAGTGACCCAGGACTCTCTCTTACTTCAAACCATCCAGTCAGGTGACCAGGCGGTAAGCCAGGGTCCTTTGGACCAGTTCATTGTCCTTCCTTCCTGCACCAGCTATTTACTCACTTCCCAGTGATCTGCATCCATACGTCTGGAGTAACCTTGAGGTAAGGCTACACGCGACCATTTAACCGGAGAGTCGTGTGCTTCACCCCGGCAGCAAGCACGGACCCCATGACGCGGCTCAGCAGCAGCTCTCTTTTGGTCGCTTCCCAGTGACTCGAGACCTTCTCCTACCTCGCACATGCATGTAAGGTAACCACAAGGTAATGCTTCTTCTCCCTTGACCGTACGTTGGCTCCGTCGTTTTCTTAAAACAGCAGTCATTTTGGTTTCCAAATGAGGTAAGCAGGGTACAACTCTGTCGGCTAACCAGTATGTTGTCCGTTTTTACTTCCTGCCACCCTCCTCGGGTGGTTCATAGTATTTTTTGGTATCCGCCTATTTTTTGGCTTAGACCAGCCTTGGCTGCGCCCTCCACTAGGGTTCCGGCCAGGTACTGTACATATCCAAATCCATAGGCCGTTATTTACATTCTCTCTCTTTCAGATAGAGATCAGATTCCTCAGTCCCTTCTCAGTCAACAGATGAAGTTAAGAACCAGACACAGGAGCGTCCAATCATCGATTCCACGGAGGACCAGTCTCCCCAAGGGACTTCTAGTATCCTGATGGCCCAGTCATTGGGCTCACTCTTCTGGACAGATTGTAGGTTCCAATGTTTGTCTTCTGTCCTCTTTCCGCAACAGAATCCTCCAGGGAGCCCTGATTACTCAGGCCACTGGGTGTTTCCACCCGAACACTCGACACTACAGCGAGTGGTCTTCGCCAACACCTAGACATGACCTGCTTCAGTTTCAGGCCAAGAGGGGTCTTCTTTTCCTCTGTCCCGGGTCTGCCTCACTTCCCTCGTAACCATTCTAGATGGCTCTTGGAGATAAGCTAGATCTCTCTGTAGTCTCCGCCATACCAGATTCCATGTCCGCTTTCCACCGCTTGGTCTTAGCCGCTTGTGCATCCCTGCACTTTTCAAGCAGAGTTCCTGCCAGACCATTTGGACTCACATATTCTCGCTCATTTCCTTCCACTCGTCATCACTTCTAGTTATGACGTGATGACGCGTTTTAGAATAATATTAAGAATGTTTTATTCTTTCTCCCGTCATTCTCCCATCTTCCTCGCCAACTTCCAGGAATAGGCGTCCCTCCCCTGGTCGGCTAGCGCTTAAGCCAACGACTTAGTCCGAGCCCTTCTTGAGGTCCCCCTCGAAAGGGCCTTCCTTCTCCCACTCCAGGTCATACATCCCAGGTCTTGTTCCTTTTTGTCTTTCTCAGGAGTCCACCCCCATGGGGGTTCTCCTCCCCATGATTCACTGCAATGATTACCCAGTACCCGACTACAGAGTTCGAGTTTCTCCCAGTCACGTTACTGTAGATGCTCGGATTCCCTTCTCCTGTCGGCCACGTCACAGCGGAAATCGGTCCTGGGAATTCCTTTGACTCCTTAACCTTGTCATTTTTCTCTAGACCTCACAGGTTCTCTGTACCCCTTCCATACACAGGAGAATTATCTCCCGTATTATTTTCTCGCCCGCAGGCTGTTTCTTCCACTAGGGTCACATCACCCCTCGGGTGCTGTGGAACCAACGGGTCAAGTGTCCCTATGGCGGAATTCCCTTACACGCTTCTCGAGTATCCCGACTCCCTTGCAACCTTTTAGGCAGTCGTTTTCCCTTTTAGTCATTCTGCGGCTATAAGGGGCCAAGGCTCCTTTGGCCTCCACTTTCTGGCTCCTACCTCTACCAGGTGCCCTAGTTTTTCGCTCATTCTGACAGTCTCAAACGTAGTACCAGGGTCTGTCGAGTTCTTTCTCTCTTAGCCCGACCTATTGCTGTCAGTCGCCTTAGATCCTTAGCCTTCTTAGGTACAGACCTCAAAGGATGTAGTGTCTCCCTGATCATCCTATTCCCTAGCACACGCATTTTACACTAGTTCTTAGTACTCCCTAGTACTCTAACTTTTCTCCTATACTTCGACCCCTGGCCGGGTAGCGTTTCCTTACGGGGTCTAGGACCAGGTTCCGGTCAAGGAATCTTGTCTCTGCTAACCCTGTTTTCGGGTTTTTCTCTTCCCACCCTTGGGGACTGCTTTAGGACGTCCCATGGTTTCATGTGTCCCCCAATGAAGCGATAAAGAAAAGTAGATTTTGGGTACTCACCGTAAAATCTCTTTCTTGGAGCCTTCATTGGGGGGCACAGCACCCGCCCTTTTCTAAGACTTCAATGGATCCGGAATGTTATAGATTTCAAGCTTCTCCTCGTACTGCTTTTACACAAACTGATCTCCTCAGCTCCAGTCAGTGGGTGTATACTGCGGGGGAGGAGCCATCTTTCTTATTTGCATAGTGTCACCTCCTAGTCCCAGCAGCATACACCCATGGTTTCCTGTGTCCCCCAATGAAGGCTCCAAGAAAGAGATTTTACGGTGAGTACCCAAAATCTACTTTTTTCAGGGGATCCACCCCTACTGCAACTAATTTGTTGTCCCGGCCGAATACCAGCCAGCCCGATAATCTCAACAGGTAAGTCACCATTCAAATAAATACCAATCTATAAAGAAGCAAAATAAAATTAAAACTTATACATAAAACCAACAAACCATCATTAAAAACACTACATGCTAACCCACCCAGTCTCGATACTTCAATCTTATCCTTCTTACAAAAACGCACTACCGTACTTCCACGAAAAAAAGACACTGTCTTATATTTTATTTGCCCCGAAAAAAGCACTAGGTCTTATTTTCGGAGAGTGTAATACTAATATGAAAAGACTGACCCTCCCATCCTCTTTTTTTTTTACTTTTTTTATTTTAATAATCCCACTAGGGGACTATAAGGATCAGAAGTCTATTCGCTCATTCATTTCTGTTGATCAAAGCAGCACAGCTCTGATCAGCATAAATGCTGCGTTGTTGTTACAGCTGCTGCTTTTCCGGCTTTAAGAGGAACTATGACATAATAACGACAGGATTCATCACATGACCTGTCGCTACCATGACAGCCTTCAGCTGCCGGTGATCACATCATGGGCCTCCGATGGCGGCGGGGAAATGCGCGTTTCTCGCTGCAACGATTTAAAACGCACTGTCACATTTTGACAGTGCGATTTAAGTGGTTAACAGGCGTGGGTGGATCGCGGATCCACCTGTGCCTGTAAGCCACACATGTCAGCTGTTCTAATCAGCAGACATGTGCAGGGATCGCCAGTGGCTCACTGCAGCAGCCAGCGGTGATCACCCCTTCATGATTTTGGATGTACCGTTACATCCTAGGTTATGAAGGGGTTAATACTATATTGCTATATTAACCATAACAATTTTTATACATTATCTCATTCTTATCCATGTTTTCCAGACAATGTCATCATTATAACATTTTTCATCAATAGACCCATAATCCCCACAATTCCAAATCCCTCATGTACATTCTTATTATTTTTCTTTTTCAGGGGATCCACCCCTACTACAACTAGTTTGTTGTCCTGGGCGAATACCAGCCAGCCCGGTAATCTCAACAGGTAAGTCACCATTCAAATAAATACCAATCTATGAAGAAGCAAAATAAAATTAAAACTTATACATAAAACCAACAAACCATCATTAAAAACACTACATGCTGGGGGGGCGTGGCCAGCAGGCAGCATGAGCGGTCGCATCTGAGAGCAGCTCCGCAGTCCAACGCTGATAAATACTATTAATCCTGCCGAAATTGGTGCCTAAATACACCTCCGGATTACCTGTGGTGCGGTGAGCATTCTGATCGGTACCATGAGCAGAGGTCGCAGCGCAGCGGCGGCTGAAAAGCTGAAGAAGTTTGCCCGGGACTCCCAGCAAGATGGCGTCGGCAAGCAGTCGGAGCGGGAATCCAGTGAGGCGGAGGAGGAGGAGAGCATGGAGGCCGGATCCAAAGAATCGCAGGAGCTAACCTTGCAGCAAGTTACTTCGCAATTACTTGCGGCGATCCAGGATTCAAAAGTGTCGCTGACGGGCAAAATCGAGGAGGTTAAGATCGATGTGGGACTCCTCCGGGTGGACCTGCAAAATCTGAGAGAGCGGGTAAAGGAGACGGAGCAGCGGATCTCCACGCTGGAAGACGACGCAAGAGCGACGCCGGGCAGATTGTCCTCTTTGGAAAGCGCGGCAAACAACTGGGCGCAAAGGGCTGACGATCTGGAAAACCGCCTGCGTCGCAATAATTTAAGAATTCTGGGGATGCCGGAGAGGGCAGAAGGGAGCGACCCATGTAAGTTCATGGAAACATGGCTCTCTGAAACTTTCCCTGATGCGATGCTGTCAGCGGCATTCGCTATAGAAAGAGCCCACCGGGTACCGGCCAGACCTCCTCCCCCGGGAGCGCAGCCTAGACCTCTCCTGGCCCGACTGTTGAGCAGCAGGGATAGAGATGCGATCCTTGGTGCGGCGCGACGCAAAGGCCCGATCCTACATAATAATGCTCCCATACTGATTTTCCCTGACTTCTCTGCGTCTCTCCAGAAAACGAGGGCATCCTTCATTCAGGTGAAAAAACGCCTTAGAGATCACCAAATTGCTTACTCCATGATCTTCCCGGCTCGTCTCAGAGTGGTTCATCAAGAGCGATCCTTGTTCTTTACTTCTCCTGCGGAGGCGGATGATTGGATCAACATGCTGAAGAGGAAGCGCTGATGCGTTACAGCCATGAGCGACGCCGGGAGGATCGCTGTTGTGATGGCGTCGCGGTTCTGATTTGTTTATTTCATCTCCTTTGGAGTGAGGTCGGTGATACGATTCTTTTTCCTGGGACGTCTGAAATCGCTGTTGCGATAGTTGTAGGATCATCCTATGCAGATATTCGGCGTCCTTTGATATTGAAGGCGCGAAATATTTTTGTTTCCTTCATCTCCCCTGCCATACGAGTGGAGCGGTGCTCGGGGTCGCAGTTGCGTCCGCGTCCTGCTCTTTTGGTTCCAGTTTGTTGAGAAATTGACGATTCCATCAGGATGCGCTGGTGCGCTTGCGACCCCCGGAAGCATGTGAGTTACTGGATGTGTTTATTATTGGCCTTCCATTGTGCCGGTCTCCAGGTTGGCCCCCCCTCGAGGCTGGGCAGCTGGAGGTTGCGCCTCTGAGTGTGTCGGGACCTGAGCTCACTGCGATCATTACTAAGTCCTGTTTGAGTTCTGGAATACTCGTCGCTGGTGGGACCGGACTGAACTGACTTCAGGCGGGACATGTGCCAGAACGCTGCTGCGGTGCCATGATCACCATCATGCGATCTTGAATTATCCTGCATCTTGCGATCCAAAATGGGACTTCACTCCGGGTTTGCAGTATTTGGCAACGCACTTAAGTTCAGGATGCTGAATTTTGTCTTTAGAGCTATATTAAGGTTTTTTAAGGTCACCATACATGATAATCACTTATAATTTGGGATTGCCTGCAAATTCTCCTCCCATTTCCTTTATATTCCTATCTCTTCTTCCCCCCTCTCAGTCTCACTTACTTGTTTAATCCCTCAGCCCCTTTTATCTCATCCTCATACCCATCCTTGCTATCCCATTCCCTATCTACCTCTAAGTCTTCTTTTGCTATTCTCTCCAGCTTCCCTCTTCAACCTTCCTCTCTCTTCCCCAATTTCCACCCAGAATGCCATCCGTTACCTCTCTTCTTCTTATATTTCTATATTTCCTCCTCCTCACACTCTCTCTTTTTCCGCCCATCTTAAGTTCTCTTCTCTCTCTTCTCTTCCCTTGCCCCCTTTCTCTCTTCCTCACCCCTTCCCCGCCCACCTTTCACTCCTCCATTCCACCCCCCCCCCTTTTTTTTTTTTTTTCCTCTCTCTCTTCTCTTTCTTCTTCCCATATTTCTATGCCCATTCGCTTTGGGTTCTCTTACCCAAGTACGATTAATAGGCTATGTTGCAGGGTAATTCAATACGTTGGACTGCAGGAGAAGCTTAAGTCCTTGTTTCGAGGACACCCCCGTACCAAGTACACCATCTAGCCACGTTGGTTCACCCTGGTCGTTACTAGGGACACCCTCTCCTGGTCACACTACTGGATCAGTTCTTTCGGCTGTGTGTTTGCAACCGATAGTTTGTATTTAAGGGTACGTTTGCCCAAGTTCTACTGTGGGTTAAGTTTTTGACATTTCCCTATTAATTCAGTAAGAGATACATTTCAATGGCTTTAAGCTTGATGACATGGAATGTTAGGGGACTGGGCACATCCAGGAAACGGGCGGCAGTATTCGCACATATCAAAAAATCCAAAGCTCAGATTGTATGTTTACAAGAGACCCATTTGTTGTTGGAAACCACGAGAGTGCTTCAGAAGCCTTGGGTTCAATGGTCAGCTCACTCTGTTCATTCCTCATATTCGAGGGGAGTATCGGTACTAGTCCATAAAGCATTGCGGTGGGACCCGGGTAAGATTATAAAGGATAATGATGGGAGGTATGTGTTTATCCAGGCTCACATCGATGGGATCATGATAGTGATCTTAGCTATATACATCCCCCCTGCGATGGGAATCTCAATTTTGTATGAAGCGGCTAAGTTTGCCTCACAATTCCCACAAGCCTTGGTGCTCTGCATGGGGGACTTCAATTTCATTAGTAACACAGGGCTGGATAGATTCAACACCCGACAGGTCCCGATCTCCCCTACGATGCAAACTAGATTGAGTGCATTCCTCCAGGAGGTGGGGTGGTGCGACATGTGGCGTTTTTTTAACCCAGTACTGAGAGAATACACATGTTATACCCCAGGGAAAAACTCATTGTCTAGAATTG
The DNA here is from genome assembly GCF_048569485.1 of Anomaloglossus baeobatrachus. NCBI lineage: Eukaryota > Metazoa > Chordata > Amphibia > Anura > Aromobatidae > Anomaloglossus > Anomaloglossus baeobatrachus. The sequence goes on along the minus strand of NW_027443493.1, from coordinate 23,992 downwards.
ATTACATCTGTGGAAATGAAAGAGTCTGTGCCCATATACAATCGGTGTGTCATCTACCCAGATCAGTATCAGACCACTCTCCGGTATTTGTCAGCATTAAGTGGGAGGGTTGTAAATCTCGTAAAGTGTCACGGAAGATTAACCCTTGGTGGCTGTCACTCTTTGGTACCAATGACAGGATTCCTGATCAGCTCAGGGCATACACCGAGACGAACTCCGTGGAAGAGAATCACTCGGCCTATTGGGACGCGCTTAAGGCGTATTTGAGGGGTTGCTGTCACTCCTCTATCTCTTATGTCAAGAAACAGGCGGCCAGAGAGGAGGAGGAATTGGCCACTCAAAATAGAGTGCTTGAACATAGATTTACCTCAGACCCTTCTGAAGGAAACAGATTCCAGTGGCTACAGGCTGGGAGGAAATATCTTTTGTTCCTGCAAGATAAGGCTAAGAGACATGTCTTCTTCATGAACCAGAGATATTTTGAGCAAGGGAACCAATCTAGTAGTTTACTTGCGTTCCTGGTGCGCCAATCCACTAGCTCACCTGCGGTCCTTAAGATCAGAGACTCCGGTGGCGATTCAATCACCTCCGTCACTGGCATTCTGAAGGTGTTTCTGGACTTCTATAGGAACCTATATGAGTCCAGGCTGACTGTGTCAAGGGAGGAGATCGCTGAATACTTGCGGGATCTGGAGTTTCCCAGACTGACTTTGGCCCAGAGGTCGGCCTTGGATGAGCCCATTAGCATGGAAGAGATGGTGGAGGCGATGGGAGCCCTCAATAGGGGTAAGGCGTCTGGCCCAGATGGACTCCCGATTGAAATATTTGACAAGTATAGGGGGGAGCTGGCTCCAGCTCTCCTGGAGACGGCTGAGGCTTCGTTCCGCAGGGGACGGTTACCTGATTCCTTCTATGAGGCAACCATCGTGCTACTATTGAAACCAGATAAGGATCCATTGGATTGTGGCTCATACAGACCGATCTCTCTGTTGAACTCTGATTACAAAATTCTTACTAAAATTCTAGCAACTAGACTCAATAAAGTGATCTCCTCCATAATACATGAGGATCAGTCTGGATTCATTCCGGGTAGAAGTACCTCGGATAATCTGAGGAGGGCACAGGTGATTCTACAGATGGGCACCAAGTTAGAGGAGGATTGGGCTTTGGTCTCCCTGGATGCGGCCAAGGCCTTTGACTCTATAGAATGGCCATACCTGCTGGAGGTACTGCGGGCATTTGGTTTCGGCAACGATTTTATTAGATGGATTGAGATTATATATAAAGCTCCAACGGCTAACATTCAGGTGGGAGGCGGAGTATCGGAAACTTTCCCTTTGGGGAGGGGAACCAGGCAGGGGTGTCCTCTATCCCCTCTTCTGTTCGCCCTTGCCATGGAACCGTTGGCAGTGCGCATTCGGACGGACCCAATCTACCGGGGAGTGAGACATCGTAAGGGAGATGAACGTTTGTCTCTGTATGCAGACGACCTGTTATTGTTTGCTTCTGACCCGGATTCCTCCATTCCTAGAGCCGTAGAGTTAATCGACCGATTTGGGGAGTTCTCGGGCCTGTCAATAAATTGGTCAAAATCGTACCTCCTCTTCCTATCTCGGGACAGGAAGGAAATGATGAACACCCACATATGTAGAGTTCCAGTGGTGGATCATTTTAAATACCTGGGGATTATATTGACGGGAAACCCTTCGGAGATGATAGCAAGAAATATTGCCCCCTTATTATCACACCTCGGGGAGAAATTTAATAGATGGAGCCAACTCCCGCTCTCAGTGGCGGGAAGAATTAATCTCCTTAAAATGATAGTGCAACCAAAGTGTCTTTACATAACCCAACATGTATTCGTACAGATTCCTCGCTCTTTCTTTCGGTCCCTGGAATCTTTAATGATCACCTTTGTCTGGGGTCCTTCCAGATCAAGGGTCCAATTGGCCAAATTACAGAGACCCAGGGACATGGGGGGTATGGCCCTTCCTGATCTGTACATATACTAACTGGCCGGACAATTGAAATATTTGGGACAATGGACACTTCCTGGGGTGAGGGGTTCTCCGGAGGGTCTTCTGGCAGAGCTCACAGGTATGGATCTCCTATGGCCATTGTTGACGGACCACAAGAGGGCTCCTGAGGGTTGGGTCCTCCCAATACACAAACTGGGGGCCAGGGTCTGGAAAGAGGCTAAAACCATTTTTGGTTTCCATGATATGCCAACTGAGATACCCCTATGGGATAACCTGGACCTTCCACACTTTTGTGGGCTGCCGGGGTTTGGCGAATGGAGGAATCGAGGAATAGTCTCCCTGGGATCACTGGTCCGGGATGGTGATCTCCGCCCCTTTGCGCAACTGCGTGCAGAATTTGATTTGCCGGAATCTCATGGGTTTCAGTATCTCCAGATTAGGCACGCCTTTCGGGCTCAGTTCTCTGGTCGTGGGATTAGATTCTCTTCCTTTCCAGTCATTGGAATTATCAGATCACAGGGCCCTGGAGGCCTCATTTCCAAATTGTACTCCTCCCTTATCCGGGCCAAGGCCATGAACAGTCCTCTTTCTGTCCGGGAGAGGTGGAGTGTCAGGATCCCTGAAATTGATGATGTAGTGTGGGACGACATTGTCGAATCCCACACGCTAGTCTCTCCTGCAGTCAATAATAGACTGATTCAGTTATACATAATACACCAAAGTTATATGACTCCTCAGAGACTGAACAAGATGAAAAAGGTGAATAATCTGGTGGGGGTGGGTTGTCCAAGATGCGGGAGAGACGGTGCTGATTTCTGGCACATGATATGGGATTGCCGGGTCATTCTCTCCTATTGGAGTGAGGTTGTAACGACTCTGTCCACCATACTTCAGAAAGGAGTTGCTCTGTGCCCAATTCTGTGTCTATTTGGGGTGGTGGATGTACGCTCCTGGTCCCAAAGTGAAAACTTGCTAATAAAAAAGGTATTATTTTTGGCCCGGAAGGGCATTATACTAAATTGGATGGGCATCCACCCTCCAACTAGAGCCTCATGGATTGCATTGGTAAATGCTATAATTCCGTCAGAACACTATGTTTATAAGATAAGAGGTTCTTTAAATAAATTCGACAAAATATGGGGTAGATGGATGGGCTCGCCCTTGACCGGAGGATCACCCGGCTCCCTAGCTGATAGCCTACAGTCGGTACTGGCGTGATAGTAACTAATGGTACTCCGACGGGTGGAAAGGAGAAATACGTGGTTTATGATATAATGTATTGGGGATATTACGAGACCTCTGTAATCTGGGTTGCGCTTCTCTTATTGGTGTGGGCTTTTTGCCCCAGAATGGATATCTTTCGAGAACTGACACCTCTGCAATGATTAATGTGCTAAGGCCAGATTGAAAGTAATAGTTGTTGATTTAATTGTTGTTGCTTTATTACCCTGCTTATCAAACAGTATACGTGTATACTTGTAAAGTACAAATTGCTGACTTATCCTATAATGTAATGTCTTACTTAACCTTCAATAAAACGAGTTTAAAAAAAAAAAACACTACATGCTAACCCACCCAATCTCGATACTTCAATCTTATCCTTCTTACAAAAACGCACTACCGTACTTCCACGAAAAAAAGACACTGTCTTATATTTTATTTGCCCCGAAAAAAGCACTAGATCTTATTTTCGGGGAGTGTAATACTAATATGAAAAGATTGACCCTCCCATCCTCTTTTTTTTACTATTTTTATTTTAGTAATCCCACTAGGGGACTATAAGGATCAGAAGTCTGATCGCTCATTCATTTCTGTTGATCAAAGCAGCACAGCTCTGATCAGCATAAATGCTGCGTTGTTGTTACAGCTGCTGCTTTTCCGGCTTTAAGAGGAACTATGACATAATAGCGACAGGATTCATCACGTGACCTGTCGCTACCATGACAGTCTTTAGCTGCCGGTGATCACATCATGGTCCTCCGATGGCGGCGGTGAAATGCGCGTTTCTCACTGCAACGATTTAAAACGCACTGTCACATTTTGACAGTGCGATTTAAGTGGTTAACAGGCGTGGGTGGATCGCGGATCCACCTGTGCCTGTAAGCCACACATGTCAGCTGTTCTAATCAGCAGACATGTGCAGGGATCGCCACTGGCTCACTGCAGCAGCCAGCGGTGATCACCCCTTCATGATTTTGGATGTACCGTTACATCCTAGGTTATGAAGGGGTTAATACTATATTGCTATATTAACCATAACAATTTTTATACAATATCCCATTCTTAAGGCCCCGTTACACGCAACGATGTATCTAACGATATATCGCCAGGGTCACGGATTCCGTGATGCACATCCGGCATCGTTAGCGACGTCGTTGCGTGTGACAGGAAGGAACGACCGTTAACGATGGAAAATACTCACCTTATCGTCCATCGTTGACACGTCTTTCCTTTTCAAAACATCGTTGATTGTAGAGGTCGCAGGTAGTTCGTCGTTCCCAAGGCAGCACATATCGATACGTGTGACACCTCGGGAACGACGAGCTACAGCTTACCTGCGGCTGACGGCAATGCGGAAGGAAGGAGGTGGGCGGGATGTTACGGCCGCTCATCTCCGCCCCTCCGCTTCTATTGGACGGCCGCTTAGTGACGTCGCTGTGACGCCGCATGAATCGCCCCCTTAGAAAGGAGGCGGTTCACCGGCAACAGCAACGTTGCAGGGAAGGTAAGTCTGTTTGACGGCTCCTAACGATTTTGTGCGCCACGGGCAGCAGTTTGACGCACAAACAGCGGGGCGGGTGCTTTCACCAGTAATATTGCTGCGTGTAACACCCCCTTTATCTATGTAATCCAGACAATGTCATCATTACAACATTTTTCATCAATAGACCTATAATCCCCACAATTCCAAATCCCTCATATACATCCTTATTATTTTTCTTTTTCAGGGGATCCACCCCTACTACAACTAATTTGTTGTCCCGGGCGAATACCAGCCAGCCCGGTAATCTCAACAGGTAAGTCACCATTCAAATAAATACCAATCTATGAAGAAGCAAAATAAAATTAAAACTTATACATAAAACCAACAAACCATCATTAAAAACACTACATGCTAACCCACCCAATCCCGATACTTCAATCTTATCCTTCTTACAAAAACGCACTACCGTACTTCCACGAAAAATTTTTTGCCCCAAAAAAAGTACTAGGTCTTATTTTTTTGGGGAGTGTAATACTAATATGAAAAGACTGACCCACCCATCCACTTTTTTTTTACTTTTTTTATTTTACTAATCCCACTAGGGGACTATAAGGATCAGAAGTCTGATCGCTCATTTATTTCTGTTGATCAGAGCAGCACAGTTCTGATCAGCAGAAATGCTGCGTTCTTATTACAGCTGCTGCTTTGCCGGCTTTAACAGGAACTATGTCATGATAGCGACAGGAGTCATCACATGACCTGTCGCTACCATGACAACCATCGGCTGCCCGTGATCATGTAGCGCCCCTGAGACTAGTCGCTACAGGGTATATCATTATATCCTCCCTGGGCAGGTCAAGATGTTAATCTGGTAAGTTCTACACACACCTCACACCACCATACAGCAGGGAGAAGCAGTCACTAGGAAAGGGTTAACAATGTTTCTACAAACACAGTTAGGAAGTGACTCAGCCAGTTCTTAGCAAACCCAAGTAGCCATGACAACTTGCAAAGGTGTGGGCATAGGCAGTTAGGAGTAGAGACACTATTGGCCCGGCAGAACAAGCTTAGACACGAAACAGAGCCGACGCACAGTGTGCAGCTCCTCTCAGGGAGGCTGTCAGGCCTTCAGGGAGGCAGAACAGAGCTGTCTGGATGTAACACCAAACAGACAGCACAACCAAGCTGGGGCCAGTAACATCTAGGGAGAGACGGGACCCGGCACTTGCACTCGTGGACTAAAAGGGGTGCAGTCGCCAGAGCACGGGATTGAGCACAGAAGAGGTACAGAGCTCTAGTTCGGGTTGCTGGGGCGTGACAGCAGAGAGAGAGAGAGAGCCTGGGGAGATGGGACAGAGGTCCGACCCACGAGAGGTTAAGGCTGCCGCCACTACGGACCGGGACCGGGGAAGAGTACAGAGTTGTGCATGGAGGAGAAAAACCTGACTCTGTGAGTAACTGCCACTGCCCTGCGCTCCGGCGCTCCCATGGACTGCTGCCCCCGTTCTCACCAACCTTCCTGGGCACCCCTCTTCGTCCGTGGGAAGCGATACTGTCCCGGCTGCACCTAACACCTGCCCCGGAGAGAGACTGTGCAGCGGCGGCTAATTCCTGGCCGCATGCCAAGTGTTGCGCTGCAAAGCATCCCCGCTGAGCATCCAGTACTGCCCTTGGGAGAGGACTAGTCGCAGGAAGGGTCAGCGGCGGAGTAGGCCGGGACCCCAGTCACTACTGCAACCGGTGACGTGCTTCCCAGGGGCCTGTCACCTTCATTCCATCCCCGTCTGTATTGGACACTTGTCCGTTTGCTGTTTTTGTGTTTTTTTTCATGTAGCCGACGGGGTCATGAAACCGGATCAGGCCAGTCACAGCTACCCCAAAGAATCACTGGCCCACTGATGAGTAACCTAAGGCCCCGTGGACGCTACAATCACATCACGGGGCCTCCGATGGCAGCAGGGAAAGGCGCGTTTCCCGCTGCAGCGATTTAAAACGCAGTGTCACATTTTGACAGCGCGATTTAAGTGGTTAACAGGCATGGATGTGTTGCGGATCCACCTGTGCCTGTTAGCCACGCATGTCAACTGTTCTAATCGGCAGACATGTGCAGGGATCGCCAGTGGCTCACCGCAGCAGCCAGCGGTGATCACCCCTTCATGATTTTGGATGTACCGTTACATCCTAGGTTGTGATGGGGTTAATACTATCTTGCTATATTAACCATAACAATTTTTGCACAATATCCCATTCTTATCCATGTTTTCCAGACAGTGTCATCATTAGAACATTTTTCATCAATAGATCCATAATCCCCACAATTCCAAATCCCTCATATACATTCTTCTTATTTTTCTTTTTCAGGGGATCCACCCCTACTACAACTAATTTGTTGTCCCGGGCGAATACCAGCCAGCCCGGTAATCTCAACAGGTAAGTTGCCATTCAAATAAATACCAATCAATGAAGAAGCAAAATAAAATTAAAACCTCTAGATAAAACCAACAAACCATCATTAGCCTCTACACGACATTTGACGTTTTGGGTACGTCATGATGAAAGTCCATGCCATTCTGACCAAAGACGTATCCAGTATGCCATGGTGATCGCTGTACCCCCGCCATCGCAGCCAGATCTCCAACTGATCTTGTGGCCTGGACCCGGCGCTCACTGCCAGGAGTGGTGACTGCGCCGCTCCCAGTAGTTTAACCCCCTAAATGCTACGATCAATACGATCGCAACATTCAGGAGGCGGGGAAAGGAATCACTTTTCCCTGGCGATCGGGCCCCTGTAATGTGATTACAGGGATCCAATCGCTGCCTGGGTCGTCAACGTGACGACGCTGGGTCACCCAACTATGGAGTGCCTCACAGATCATGCCGGATGCACGGCCTGTGAGGTGAAGTAACGATCGCGGGTCGCAACATTCAGGAGGTAGGGAGAGGAATCGCTTACAGTTAGGTCCAGAAATATTTGGACAGTGACACAATTTTCGCGAGTTGGGCTCTGCATGCCACCACATTGGATTTGAAATGAAACCTCTACAACAGAATTCAAGTGCAGATTGTAACGTTTAATTTGAAGGTTTGAACAAAAATATCTGATAGAAATTGTAGGAATTGTACACATTTCTTTACAAACACTCCACATTTTAGGAGGTCAAAAGTAATTGGACAAATAAACCAAACCCAAACAAAATATTTTTATTTTCAATATTTTGTTGCGAATCCTTTGGAGGCAATCACTGCCTTAAGTCTGGAACCCATGGACATCACCAAACGCTGGGTTTCCTCCTTCTTAATGCTTTGCCAGGCCTTTACAGCCGCAGCCTTCAGGTCTTGCTTGTTTGTGGGTCTTTCCGTCTTAAGTCTAGATTTGAGCAAGTGAAATGCATGCTCAATTGGGTTAAGATCTGGTGATTGACTTGGCCATTGCAGAATGTTCCACTTTTTTGCACTCATGAACTCCTGGGTAGCTTTGGCTGTATGCTTGGGGTCATTGTCCATCTGTACTATGAAGCGCCGTCCGATCAACTTTGCGGCATTTGGCTGAATCTGGGCTGAAAGTATATCCCGGTACACTTCAGAATTCATCCGGCTACTCTTGTCTGCTGTTATGTCATCAATAAACACAAGTGACCCAGTGCCATTGAAAGCCATGCATGCCCATGCCATCACGTTGCCTACACCATGTTTTACAGAGGATGTGGTGTGCCTTGGATCATGTGCCGTTCCCTTTCTTCTCCAAACTTTTTTCTTCCCATCATTCTGGTACAGGTTGATCTTTGTCTCATCTGTCCATAGAATACTTTTCCAGAACTGAGCTGGCTTCATGAGGTGTTTTTCAGCAAATTTAACTCTGGCCTGTCTATTTTTGGAATTGATGAATGGTTTGCATCTAGATGTGAACCCTTTGTATTTACTTTCATGGAGTCTTCTCTTTACTGTTGACTTAGAGACAGATACACCTACTTCACTGAGAGTGTTCTGGACTTCAGTTGATGTTGTGAACGGGTTCTTCTTCACCAAAGAAAGTATGCGGCGATCATCCACCACTGTTGTCATCCGTGGACGCCCAGGCCTTTTTGAGTTCCCAAGCTCACCAGTCAATTCCTTTTTTCTCAGAATGTACCCGACTGTTGATTTTGCTACTCCAAGCATGTCTGCTATCTCTCTGATGGATTTTTTCTTTTTTTTCAGCCTCAGGATGTTCTGCTTCACCTCAATTGAGAGTTCCTTAGACCGCATGTTGTCTGGTCACAGCAACAGCTTCCAAATGCAAAACCACACACCTGTAATCAACCCCAGACCTTTTAACTACTTCATTGATTACAGGTTAACGAGGGAGACGCCTTCAGAGTTAATTGCAGCCCTTAGAGTCCCTTGTCCAATTACTTTTGGTCCCTTTAAAAAGAGGAGGCTATGCATTACAGAGCTATGATTCCTAAACCCTTTCTCCGATTTGGATGTGAAAACTCTCATATTGCAGCTGGGAGTGTGCACTTTCAGCCCATATTATATATATATTTGTATTTCTGAACATGTTTTTGTAAACAGCTAAAATAACAAAACTTGTGTCACTGTCCAAATATTTCTGGACCTAACTGTATGTCTCCCTGGCGATTGGGCCCCTGTTATGCGATACCTTGTTAACCCTGCGTCATCACCATGATGACCTAGGGTTACAGAACTACGGACCATGCTGCCTGCATGATGTGTAAGGTGAAGTGTGAGAGCTGCTGATGCCGTGACACTTATAATTCCCTGCAGTGATCAAGTTCTGCAGGCGATTATATCAGTGATCAGATCACTGACACTTAGGCCGGCTTCTCACTTGCGATTTTCTCGCAGTAGTGCAATGCGAAAAATTCTCGCATTGCACTTGGACCCATGTTAATCAATGAGGCAGCTCCCATCTGCTATTTCTTTGTCGCTCCATTGGGAGACCCAGACAATTGGGTGTATAGCTTCTGCCTCTGGAGGCCACACAAAGTATTACACTTTTAAAAAAGTGTAACCCCTCCCCTCTGCCTATACACCCTCCCGTTGACCACGGGCTCCTCAGTTTTATGCTTTGTGTGGAAGGAGGCACACATCCACTCATGCATTCTCATACATAGTTATGACGGATGGAAGAAAAGAGGACCCCTATGGGGTCCCCGGCATGTTCCCTTCTCACCCCACTATGTCGGCGGTGTTGTTAAGGTTGAGGTATCCATTGCGGGTACAGAGGCTGGAGCCACATGCCGTCTCCTTCACCATCCCTTATGCGGCTCTGGGAGAAGTGGGAGCATAAACGGTCATCCACGTGCTGGGACCGTGCTCCATCCGCAGCCCCTGGTGGAACCTGCCGGACCGGAGCTTCTTCACCCCCAGGGACCGGGCCCTGCAACTTTAGTACTTTTGGTACTCTGTGTCCCCATGTGGGGACTGTACAGGGAGGGTGGTCGCTCCTTCTCCCCGGAAGTCCCGCGGTAGTTCCGTCCGTTTTTTTTTTTGGCAGACTTCCGCGCCCACCGTGCTTGCTTGTCGGGCACGGTCGTAAATTTAGTCCCCGGCTTTGCCGCGGCCTAGTCGCGAAAAATCCCGCCCCCGGGCCTGCCTGTCAGGGGTAAGGGCGGGATTACCGACATGACGTCGGCTTTGAGGGCTGGAGCATCTTTGCATGTCTCCTCCCCCCCTCATTGACCACTTTGGGGCCTCCAGATTCCCGCTTTTTGCCGGCGCCGCCCGCGGCTCCACGCCCCCCCTGAGAGCTCCGGCGGCCATTTTTGGCATTCTGCCGGTGTATGCTTCTCAGCTGCAAAGCTCTACAGCTCCGGGGGATCCACGACAGGGAATCTGGAGGACACACCGCTCGTTAGCGGTTGGTAACCCACACCGGTCACCCGGTGCTGGTTCCCCTAGGGTGCCGGGATATATATATATATATTCGGAAAGGCTGTATACCCTTTTCCCATATACCCTCAGTGGTCACTCTCCTGAGAGACACCGATTGCTTACAGCATGTCGTCCACAAGGAGCAAAGCCCCTAAGACACAGACTTTTTTCGCGGCCTGTACCTCTTGTAGGGCTATGTTGCCTGCGGGATCCACCTACCCTCACTGTGATCAATGCACGACTCCTGCCACGCTTGCTCAGCCGGAGCCTCGGGCACTGGTGGGCCCCTCGGCTCATGTAGATCCCCCTGCTCCCCCTTAGCAGTCAGCAGGGACAGAGACACCGTCGTTGGCCTCTTTCGCTGAGACACTCTCCCAGTCACTTTCTCAATCCATTGCACAGTCTATGGACAAATGGTCATCTAAGCTGCTTGAGGCATTACAGTCCAGACCGGACCCTTCACAGGCCCCGGCCCCTGTTCGTTTGTCTCCTCCAGGCCCTTCTCGGTCCGCGCCGCATCGCGCTCCCAGGATAGCCTAGGTCCCAGGCGGAGGACTCCTGCCCGGATCGCAGCCCCAGGCCGGCTAAGCAGCCTCGCTGGGACTCTTCCCCGGCCTCCTCATACTGCTCTGGATCTCAGCTTGAGGACTCTCAGGAAGACGAGGCGGACGTGGGAGCTCAGGGCTCTGACCCTGACTTCACCCTTAACCTTGATGCCCCTGAAGGGGACGCCTTAGTAAATGATCTTATCTCGTCCATCAACGAGGTGTTGGATCTCTCACCCCCACCTCCTCCTGCAGAGGAGCCGGCTTCTCGGCAGGAGAAACACCAATTTCGATTTCCCAAACGTACTCGCAATACGTTTTTTGATCACTCTAACTTCAGGGACGCTGTCCAGAAGCCCAGAGCGGTTCCGGACAAGCGCTTTGCTAAACGGCACACTGACACGCGTTATCCCTTTCCACCTGAAGTCGTTAAGGGCTGGGCACACTCCCCCAAGGTTGATCCTCCAGTCTCTAGATTGGCCGCTAGGTCCGTTGTGTCTGTTGCCGATGGCTCATCCCTGAAGGATGCCACTGACAGACAGATAGAGCTCTTGGTGAAGTCTATTTATGAGGCTACGGGCGCATCTTTTGCCCCGGCCTTTGCGGCCGTGTGGGCTCTCCAAGCAATCTCGGCATGTCTGACTGAGATTAATGTCGTCACGCGGAATTCTGCCCCGCATGTTTCATCCTTGACCTCTCAGGCATCAGCATTTTCGTCCTACACCATGAACGCCGTCCTGGACTCCGCTAGCCGTACGGCCGTGGCATCCGCTAACTCATGAGACTGGAGGATCCACCTTGGGACAGTGAGCCCAACCCTTAACGACTTCAGATGGGAAGGGGTAACGCGTGTCAGTGAGGCGCTTAGTAAAGCGCTTGTCCGGGACCGCTCTGGGCTTCTGGACAGCGTCCCTGAAGTTAGAGTGATCAAGAAACGTATTGCGTGTACGTTTGGGGAACCGAAACTGGTGTTTCTCCTGCTCTCAGGGCCACTCGGTGATCCCTTACTTGGACGATCTCCTAGTCAGGGCTCCTTCTCTGGTGGCGTGTCAACGGAGTCTTACCGTCACTCTGGCGACTCTCCAACAGTTCGGGTGGATCATCAATTTCCCGAAATCCAAGTTGACGCCGACCCAATCACTGACTTACCTCGGGATGGAGTTCCATACCCAGCCAGCGTTAGTCAAGCTACCGTGGGACAAACAGCTTTCTCTGCAGGCGGGAGTGCAGTCCCTTCTTCGGGGTCAGTCACACTCCTTAAGGCGCCTCATGCACTTCCTGGGGAAGATGGTTGCAGCTATGGAGGCAGTGCCATTTGCGCAATTCCATCTACGGCCACTCCAATGGGACATTCTTCGCAAATGGGACAAGAGTTCGGCTTCTCTCGACAAGAACATCTCTCTTTCCCTCGCAACCAAAACATCTCTTCGGTGGTGGCTCCTCCCCACATCTCTGTCCCGGGGGAAAATCCTTCCTACCCCCAACCTGGGCCGTGGTCACCACGGACGCGAGCCTGTCAGGTTGGGGAGCGGTCTTTCTTCACCACAGGGCTCAAGGAACCTGGATTCCAATAGAATCATCCCTTCAGATCAATATCCTGGAGATAAGGGCAGTATATCTAGCCCTATTGGCTTTCCATCGGTGGCTGGAGGGCAGGCAGATCCGAATCCAGTCGGACAACGCCACTGCCGTCGCCTACATCAACCACCAAGGCGGCACTCGCAGTCGTCAAGCCTTCCAGGAAGTCCGACGGATTCTGCAGTGGGTGGAAAACGCAGACTTCACCATCTCCGCAGTTCACATCCCGGGCGTAGAAAACTGGGAAGCAGATTTTCTCAGTCGTCAGGGCATGGACGTGGGGGAATGGTCTCTTCACCCAGACGTGTTTCGAGAGATCTGCCACTGCTGGGGAACGCCGGACGTCGATCTCATGGCGTCACGACACAACAACAAGGTCCCGGCCTTCATGGCACGGTCTCAGGATCACAGAAGCTCTGGCCGCGGACGCTTTGGTCCAGGATTGGTCGCAGTTTCGACTGCCATATGTGTTTCCCCCTCTGGCGATGCTGCCCAGGGTACTACGCAAAATCCGGTCCGACTGCCGTCGCGCCATTCTCGTCGCTCCAGACTGGCCGAGGCGGTCGTGGTATCCGGATCTGTGGCATCTCACGGTGGGTCAACCGTGGGCACTTCCAGACCGCCCAGACTTGCTGTCCCAAGGCCCGTTTTTCCATCTGAATTCTGTGGCCCTCAACCTGACTGTGTGTCCATTGAGTCCTGGCTCCTAGCGTCTTCAGGGTTATCTCAGGATGTAATTGCCACCATGAGACAAGCCAGGAAACCAATGTCCGCCAAGATCTATCACAGGACTTGGCAAATCTTCTTATCCTGGTGCTCTGATAACGGTTTTTCTCCATGGCCGTTTGCCTTACCCACATTTCTTTCATTCCTACAATTTGGAATGGATATGGGTTTGTCCCTCGGCTCTCTCAAGGGCCAAGTGTCGGCGCTCTCCGTGTTTTTTCAAACGCGACTAGCCAGACTTCCGCAGGTCCGCACGTTCCTGCAGGGGGTTTGCCACATGGTCCCACCTTGCAAACGTCCGTTGGAACCTTGGGATCTTAACAGGGTCCTGACGGCTTTTCAAAAGCCGCCTTTTGAGCCGTTGCGGGATGTCTCTCTCTCCCGTCTTTCTCAGAAGGTGGCCTTCCTGGTTGCAGTCACATCACTTCGGAGAGTGTCGGAGCTTGCAGCGCTGTCATGCAAATCTCCTTTCCTGGTTTTCCACCAGGATAAGGTGGTTTTGCGTCCTGTCCCGGAATTCCTCCCTAAGGTGGTATCCCCTTTTCATCTAAATCAGGATATCTCCTTTCCTTCCTTTTGCCCTAATCCAATTCACCAGTGTGAGAAGGATTTACACTCCTGGCCGCTGTTACCTGCACTCAGCTCCAGAGCTGTAATCTGAGCTCCAGCGTCTGCCTGATCTGTCTGCAGCTGTGCTGACCTGACCAGCAATCGCCGGGGAATCCATCACTCGGTGCTCGCTGTTCAGGCTGCACTCTGGAGCTCAGGGGACAGCTCCGGGGTTCAGTGCATGTAACCGCGGCCAGGACTGGTTTTACAGGAGATTCCTCCGGTAGCCAGGCTGACCCGGTATGCAAGTGTCAGGATCCGTGTGACATGCGCATGCCACCCGGATTCTGACTTGCATGGGGGTGAGAGAGCTGAGAATCGCATCAAATCGCAGCATGCTGTGATTTCAAGGAGAGCCCGTGTATCGTCTGGAAAAACAGGGAAATGGAGACAGCCTCATTAGAAACCATTTGCAAGATTGCAAACCGTTTCTCAATGCGAGGGAATTTGCAGGACAAAAACGCTAGTGGAGAAGAGGCCTTAGGCTGAGACCACACGTGAGTTAGCGCAAGTTCTCGCATGACACTCGGCTCACACTCGCAGCACAGCGAGAGCCGAGTGTCATGCGAGTGCAATGCAACTGTGGTCCGATCGTGCGATCAGACCAGTTGCGGAGGGGAGGGCCAACACTGCAGAGGGGAGGAGGAGGGCAGGGCCGGCGCTGAGGAGGGGAGGGCCGGTGCTGCGAAGGAGAGGGAGGGATTTATTTCCCTATCTCCTCCATTGCCGGCTGATGTGAGAATCGCACTGCACTCGCGGTACACCAGTGTAATGCGAGAGCAATGCAATGTTTTAATAGCATACGGAGAACAGTGAAAGCTGGGCACTAATCACTGACCGCTCCACCACACACACGTGGTACTCCTATTACAATCCACCGATGCTGCGGGACCAACTTGCTCCGGTAAAAAAAAGCAATAAACTACTAGAGGTGCTCCTGCCAAGCATAGAACAGTCCACTAGAAAAATTGAGAGAGCAGGGCACTAACTCAGTGGTAGTTTAAAAATACCTTTATTTCAGCATACAGGTTACATCAAAAACGTGGGGGGAGGAGAAAACACAGATGTCCGGCACAACAGATGACGGCCGTTTCGTGCTCAGCAAGCAATTCAACAGATCTACCTAGATAGGGTAGATCTGTTGAAGTGCTTGCTGAGCACGAAACGGCTGTGCCGAACGTCTGTGTTTTTTCCTCCCCCCACATTTTTGATGTAACCTGTATGCTGAAATAAAGGTATTTTTAAGCTACCACTGAGTTAGTGCCTTGCTCTCTCAATTTTTCCAATGCAATGTTTCTCTTGAACCCGTAGACTTGAATGGGTGCAAGTGTAACAGGATTGCATTGCACCTGCAGCATGCTGCGACTGTTTTCTCGGTCCGATTAGGGCTGAGAAAATAATCGCTCATGGGAGCTGCCCCATAGAGTACTATTGGTCTGAGTGGAATGCGATTTTTTTATTGCGTCCCAGTAGCTCCGTATTATTCGCCGTGTCTGCTAGGCCTTACTAAAAAAGTAAAGATAAAGTTAAAAAAAAAGTTAAAAGTATTAAAAAAAAAAAAATTGGGGAAAAAATAAAATTAAATATTCCAATAAATATGTATATTTATGTAATAAAAACAAAAACACTGCACAACTTTGGTATTGCCGTGTCCATAACAATTCGAGCTATAAAACTCTCACACTAGTTAGCCCCTTCAGTGAACACAGTAAAAAAAATAAAAAATGTAGCAAAAACTATGTGTTTTCATCATACACCTGCCCAAAAAAATTGAGTAAAACGCGATAAAAAAGTCACATGTAAATAAACATGGTACAACTGAAAACATCATCTTGTCCCGCAAAAAAACAAGCAACCATATAGCTACATCAGTGAAAAAATAAAAAAAATGTAGGTCTCAGAATACAGCAATGCAAAAACTTTTTTTTCCTAAAAAATAATTTTTTGGGTGTTAAAGCATCAAAACATAAAAAACTATATAAATGAGGTATCCCTGTAACTGTACAGACCCGAAGAATAAAACTGTTTTATCGCTTTTATTTCACAGTAAAGAACATAAAAAAAAAATCTTGAATTTCTGTTTCTTCTTGATTCTGCCTCACAAAGAGTGGATCACAAAGCAATCAGAAAATATGTGGCCCAAAATAGTACCAATAAAAACTCCAATTCATCCCGCAAAAATCAAGCCTTCACATGACTGTCAGCAGAAAAGTAAAAAACTGCAGTCTTCAAAATCCAGTGATGCAAAAACAATCTTTACTTTGTAAAAAGCAATTTTTAGTGTGATAGTCGCCAACAAAAAAAAACACCGCATAAATCTGGTATCACTGTAATCGTACTGCCCTGAGGAATAAAGCCGCCTAATCACTTATACCACAAGATGAATGGCGCAAAAAATAAATAAAGCCAATTCTTCAATCGCTATTGATTTGTTCATTCTGCCGCTAAAAGCTTGCAGTACAGTGCAGCTCATATTTATCCTGCGTTCTACGGTGAGCGCTTACACTGGAGACTACATGTAAATCTCTGAAAAACATGATTCAAACATAATTCTCAAATGAAAATTCACTGTAATGAGGCAGAGAAAGTCACTTTGACCTCTCGTCTGGCCTGTGGTCCGGCAGAGTCCATATTTTTATGCCTTTTTTCAAACGTGCACAAAAGTGCAATCAACAACAGTTTTTGTTCATCATTAAAAAGATGGATACCGCTGAACAAATGGAGTCCAGAGTAACTCTGCTGCCTCATTAGTGAATGGATCTGTGGTGCGTTTCATCTGAATCACGTATCTCAGAGATGCAGTTTAAAACCCCGATGTAAGTGCTCAGCGTAGAGCACAGGATAAAGGGGAACTAATTTAAAATGTTTGCAATCTTTAATTCTGCAACTTTTACTGTGTTTGGACTTTCCAGAGAGTAAATTGTCACTACACCCGTAAATGAATACTTAGAGAGGTGTAATTTCCAAAATTTGGTCACTTGAGGGGGATTTCTTCAGTTCTGCCGCTTAGGGGCTCTGCAAATTGAGTCCGCAAACTATTCTAGGAAAACCTGTGCTCCAAAAATCACATAGCGCTCCTTCCCTCCTGAGCCCTGTGGTGCAGCCAAATAGTACTGTACAGTCACATGTGGGGTATTGCCACATTCAGGACAAATTATGCAACACAATATCGGACCTTTTTTTTTATTTATTACCCTTGTAAAATTTTCAAATCTGGGGTTAAAACAACATTTTAGTGGTAAAAATGTAATTATTTTTCTTTACTGCCAAATAGTATAACATTTTGTGACACACCTGTGGTGTCAATATACTCACTGCACCTCTGGATGAATTAATTGAAAGGTGCAGCTTTTAACATGGAGTCACTTGTGGGGGATTTCTGTGCTCTGCCAATGTGACATGGCAATCGCAAACCAATGCAACTACATCTGATCTCAAATATGGTGCTCCTTTCCTTCTTGACTTTGCAATGTACCTCAAAATTAGTTTTCTTTGTCGCTCCATTGGGAGACCCAGACAATTGGGTGTATAGCTTCTGCCTCCGGAGGACACACAAAGTATTACACTTTAAAAAGTGTAACCCCTCCCCTCTGCCTATACACCCTCCCGTGGATCACGGGCTCCTCAGTTTTATGCTTTGTGTGGAAGGAGGCACACATCCACTCATGCATTCTCAACTTAGTTATGTCGGTTGGAAGAAAAGAGGGCCCCCACGGGGCCCCCGGCATGTTCCCTTCTCACCCCACTACGTCGGCGGTGTTGTTAAGGTTGAAGTACCCATTGCGGGTACAGAGGCTGGAGCCACATGCCGTCTCCTTCACCATCCCTTATACGGCTCTGGGAGAAGTGGGATCCTAAGCGGTCATCCATTTACTGGGACCGTGCTCCATCCGCAGCCCCTGTAGGAACCTGCCGGACCGGAGCCTCTTCAACCTCAGGGACCGGGCCCTGCAACTCAAAGGTACTCTGTGTCCCCATAGGGGACTGTGCAGGGAGCGCACCTTCTTCCTGGAAGCCGCGGCGGCTGCTGAATTCAGGAGGCCGGTGGACTTCCGCGCCGACCGTGCCTGCTTGTCGGGCGCGGTCTCAAATTTAGTCTCCGGCTTCATCGCGGCCTAGTCGCAAAAATCCCGCCCCCGGGCCTGCCTGTCAGGGGTAAGGGCGGGATTACCGACCTGACGTCGGATGTGAGGGCTGGAGCATCCTGCATGTTTCCTCCCCCCTCACTGATCACTGTGGGGACCCCAGATTCCCGCACTTTGCTGGCGCCGCCCACGGCTCCACTCTTTCCCTGAGAGCTCCGGCAGCCATTTTTTGGCATTCTGCCGGTGGAGGATTCTCAGTGAACAGCTCTACAGCTCCGGGGGATCCAAGGCAGGGAATCTGGAGGACACACTCCGCTCGTTAGCGGTCGGTAAGCCACACCGGTCACCCGGTGCTGGTCCCCCTAGGGTGCCGGATTAGATACGTATATATCTATATCTATCTGTTCGGTGGGCTGTATACCCCTTTCCCATATACCCTCAGTGATCACTCTCCTAGGAGACAACAGCATGTCGTCCACAAGGAGCAAAGCTGCTAAGGCACAGGGTTTTTTTGCGGCCTGTACCTCTTGTGGGGCTATGTTACCTGCGGGTTCCACCTACCCTCACTGTGAGCAATGCTCGACCCCTGTTTCGCTTGCTCAGCCGGAGCCTCGGACACTGGTGGGCCCCTCGGCTCATGTAGACCCCCCTGCTCCCCCTGACCAGGCTGCAGGGACAGAGTTCGCCTCTTTTGCTGAGAAACTCTCTGAGTCACTTTCTCAATCCATTGCACAGTCTATGGACAAATGGTCTTCTAAGCTGCTAGAGGCTTTGCAGTCCAGACCGGACCTTTCACAGGCCCCGGCCCCTGTTGGCTCGTCGCCTCCAGGCCCCTCTCGGTCCGCGCCGCAGCGCGCTCCCAGGTTGGCCCCTCGGTCTCAGGCAGAGGACTCCTGCCCGGACCGTAGTCCTAGACCGGCTAAGCGGGCTCGCTGGGACTCTTCCCCGACTTCCTCTCGCTGCTCGGGATCCCAGCTTGAGGACTCTCTGGAGGACGAGGCGGACGTCGCAGCTCAGGGCTCTGACCCTGACGTCGCCCTTAACCTTGATACACCTGAGGGGGACGCCTTAGTAAATGATCTTATCTCGTCCATCAACCAGGTGTTAGATCTCTCTCCCCCGCCTCCTCCTGTAGAGGAGTCGGCGTCTCAGCAGGAGAAACACCAGTTTCGGTTCCCCAAACGTACACGCAATACGTTTCTTGATCACTCTAACTTCAGGGACGCTGTCCAGAAGCCCAGAGCGGTCCCGGACAAGCGCTTTACTAAGCGCCTCACTGACACGCGTTACCCCTTCCCATCTGAAGTCGTTAAGGGTTGGGCTCACTGTCCCAAGGTGGATCCTCCAGTCTCATGATTGGCGACTAAATCCGTGGTGTCGGTTGCAGATGGCTCATCGCTAAAGGATGCCACTGACAGACAGATAGAGCTCCTGGTGAAGTCCATCTATGAGGCCACGGGCGCGTCTTTTGCCCCGGCCTTTGCAGCCGTGTGGGCACTCCAAGCTATCTCGGCTTGTCTGACTGAGATTAATGCTGTCACACGTAATTCTGCTCCACAAGTTGCGTCTTTGACCTCTCAGGCGTCAGCATTTTCATCCTACGCCATGAACGCCGTCCTGGACTCTGCTAGCCGTACAGCTGTAGCATCCGCTAACTCTGTGGCAGTCCGCAGGGCCATGTGGCTGCGCGAATGGAAGGCAGACTCGGCTTCCAAGAGGTTCTTAACCGGTTTGCCGTTTTCTGGCGACCGTTTGTTTGGCGAACGATTGGATGAGATTATTAAAGAATCCAAAGGAAAGGATTCCTCCTTACCCCAGGCCAAACCTAAGAGACCTCAACAGAGAAAGGTTCAATCGAGATTTCGGTCCTTTCGTCCCTCCGCCAAGTCCCAATCCTCTTCGTCCAACAGGCCGGAGAAAGGCCAGAGGAACTCCTATGCGTGGCGATCCAAGTCTCGCCCACAAAAGGCCGCAGGAAGCACTGCCTCCAAGACGGCTTCCTCATGACTCTCGGCCTCCCCTGACCGCATCCTCGGTCGGTGGCAGGCTCTCCCGCTTTGGCGACGCCTGGTGGCCACATGTTCAAGACCGATGGGTGAGAGACATTCTGTCTCATGGTTACAGGATAGAGTTCAGCTCTCGTCCTGCGGCTCGCTTCTTCAGAACCTCTCCGCCCCCCGCTCAGACCGACGCACTTTTTCAGGCAGTAGCCGCTCTAAACATGGAAGGAGTTGTGATCCCCGTTCCCCTTCAGGAACGTGGTCGCGGATTTTACTCCAACTTGTTCGTGGTGCCAAAAAAGGACGGGTCATTCCGTCCCGTTCTGGACCTCAAGCTACTCAACAGACATGTGAGAACCAGACGGTTCCGGATGGAATCTCTCCGCTCGGTCATCGCCTCAATGTCACAAGGAGACTTCCTAGCATCGATCGACATCAAGGATGCTTATCTCCATGTACCGATCGCACCCGAGCATCAACGTTTCCTGCGTTTCGCCATCGGGGACGAACACCTCCAGTTCGTGGCATTGCCTTTCGGCTTGGCGACAGCCCCACGGGTTTTCACCAAAGTCATGGCATCCGTTGTGGCGGTCCTGCATTCTCAGGGCCACTCGGTGATTCCCTACTTGGACGATCTCCTAGTCAGGGCCCCGTCTCGGGTGGCGTGTCAACAAAGTCTATCTGTCGCTCTGGCGACTCTCCAGCGGTTCGGGTGGATCATCAACTTCCCGAAATCCAAGTTGACACCGACCCAATCACTGACGTACCTTGGGATAGAGTTTCATACCCAGCAAGTGTTAGTCAAGCTTCCGAGCGACAAACAGCTTTCTCTGCAGGCAGGGGTGCAATCCCTTCTTCGGAGTCAGTCACACCCCTTAAGGCGCCTCATGCACTTCCTGGGGAAGATGGTGGCAGCTATAGAGGCAGTCCCGTTCGCGCAATTCCATCTTCGGCCACTCCAATGGGACATTCTCCGCAAATGGGACAGGAGTTCGGCTTCCCTCGACAGGAACGTCTCTCTTTAACTTGCAACCAAGACGTCACTTCAGTGGTGGCTCCTTCCCAATTCTCTGTCGCAGGGAAAATCCTTCCTACCCCCAACCTGGGCTGTGGTCACCACGAACGCGAGCCTGTCAGGGTGGGGAGCGGTTTTTCTCCACCACAGGGCTCAGGGAACCTGGACTCCGATAGAGTCATCCCTTCAGATCAATATTCTGGAGATAAGGGCAGTGTATCTAGCCCTATTGGCTTTTCATCGGTGGCTGGAGGGCAGGCAGATCCGTATCCAGTCGGACAATGCAACAAAATTAGCTGGATCAGAGAATTGAAAAAGGATAAACCCTAAAACATAACGTTTAATATTATGCAGATAAAAGTGAGGACAGCTCACAAGATTAGAAACGACGGTGGCACGAAACCACCCAAACTAAAATTGGGCTATGTATGGTAGGCCCAAACAAACTTAGTCCCAGAGAGGTACCACGGTAGGACTTTCTACACCTTATAGTTGCTGGTCACCACCTGAGACACTGACACACGCAACATCAACAATCAGAACCCCAAACTAGGGAAGATGTATGTCTGTGTGTGTCAAAAAGAGATAGAAACTCCTAGACCATTACGAACCATATGTTTCATAAACCCCACCTTAGGTGGGAACGGTCTTACCAGTCCGGAGATTCGCAGGCATTGAACAAGTGGTTAGAGGTTCAGGCAGGGGGCTGTTTCGCCAGCATGTCTAGATCCCTCTGAGACCTCAACCAAAAATAGGGCATATAATCACCATGCCCACTCCCATTTGGTGGTGATGGTGATTATATGCCCTATTTTTGGTTGAGGTCTCAGAGGGATCTAGACATGCTGGCGAAACAGCCCCCTGCCTGAACCTCTAACCACTTGTTCAATGCCTGCGAATCTCCGGACTGGTAAGACCGTTCCCACCTAAGGTGGGGTTTATGAAACATATGGTTCGTAATGGTCTAGGAGTTTCTATCTCTTTTTGACACACACAGACATACATCTTCCCTAGTTTGGGGTTCTGATTGTTGATGTTGCGTGTGTCAATGTCTCAGGTGGTGACCAGCAACTATAAGGTGTAGAAAGTCCTACCGTGGTACCTCTCTGGGACTAAGTTTGTTTGGGCCTACCATACATAGCCCAATTTTAGTTTGGGTGGTTTCGTGCCACCGTCGTTTCTAATCTTGTGAGCTGTCCTCACTTTTATCTGCATAATATTAAACGTTATGTTTTAGGGTTTATCCTTTTTCAATTCTCTGATCCAGCTAATTTTGTTCAATTACTGTGGATTCAAATTTTGGTATACTGCTATTTACCCCAGTCGGACAATGCCACTGCCGTCGCATACATCAACCACCAAGGCGGCACTCGCAGTCGTCAAGCCTTCCAGGAAGTCCGACGGATTCTGCAGTGGGTGGAAGCCACAGCTTCCACCATCTCCGCAGTTCACATCCTGGGCGTAGAAAACTGGGAAGCAGATTTTCTCAGTCGTCAGGGCATGGACGCGGGGGAATGGTCTCTGCACCCAGACGTGTTTCGAGAGATCTGTCGCCGCTGGGGAACGCCGGACGTCGATCTCATGGCGTCACGGCACAA
Source organism: Anomaloglossus baeobatrachus (assembly GCF_048569485.1). Classification (NCBI taxonomy): domain Eukaryota; kingdom Metazoa; phylum Chordata; class Amphibia; order Anura; family Aromobatidae; genus Anomaloglossus; species Anomaloglossus baeobatrachus. The sequence goes on along the minus strand of NW_027443493.1, from coordinate 1,276 downwards.
CAACAAAGTCCCGGCATTCATGGCACGGTCTCAGGATCACAGAGCTCTGGCGGCGGACGCGTTAGTTCAGGATTGGTCGCAGTTTCGACTGCCTTATGCGTTTCCTCCTCTGGCGATGCTGCCCAGAGTGTTACGCAAGATCAGTTCCGACTGCCGTCGCGCCATTCTCGTCGCTCCAGACTGGCCGAGGCGATCGTGGTACCCGGATCTGTGGCATCTCACGGTGGGTCAATCGTGGGCGCTTCCAGACCGCCCAGACTTGCTGTCACAAGGCCCGTTTTTCCATCTGAATTCTGTGGCCCTCAACCTGACTGTGTGGCCATTGAGTCCTGGCTCCTAGCGTCTTCAGGGTTATCTCAGGATGTAATTGCCACCATGAGACAGGCCAGGAAGCCTACGTCCGCCAAGATCTATTATAGGTCTTGGCAAATCTTCCTATCCTGGTGCGCTAATAACGGTTTTACTCCATGGCCGTTTGCCTTACCCACTTTTCTTTCATTCCTTCAATCCGGAATGGACAAGGGTCTGTCACTTGGCTCTCTCAAGGGCCAAGTATCGGCGCTCTCCGTGTTTTTTCAAAAGCGTCTAGCCAGGCTTCCGCAGGTCCGCACGTTCCTGCAGGGAGTTTGCCACATAGTCCCACCTTACAAGCGTCCGCTGGAACCCTGGGATCTTAACAGGGTGCTAACGGCTCTTCAGAAACCACCTTTCGAGCCGCTGCGGGATGTCTCTCTATCACGTCTTTCGCAGAAGGTGGCCTTCCTAGTGGCAGTCACATCACTTTGGAGAGTGTCTGAGCTAGCAGCGCTGTCATGCAAAGCCCCCTTCCTGGTGTTTCACCAGGATAAGGTGGTTCTGTGTCCGGTCCCGGAATTTCTCCCTAAGGTGGTATCCTCTTTTCATCTCAATCAGGATATCTCCTTGCCTTCATTTTGCCCTAATCCAATTCACCAGTGTGAAAAGGATTTGCACTCTTTGGATCTTGTGAGAGCACTCCGGCTCTACGTGTCTCGCACGGCGCCCCTGCGTCGTTCAGATGCGCTCTTTGTCCTTGTCGCTGGCCAGCGTAAGGGCTCGCAGGCTTCCAAGTCAACCTTGGCTCGGTGGATCAAGGAACCGATTCTCGAAGCCTACCGTTCTTCTGGGCTTCCGCTTCCTTCAGGGCTGAAAGCCCATTCTACCAGAGCCGTGGGTGCGTCCTGGGCATTGCGGCACCGGGCTACGGCTCAGCAGGTGTGTCAGGCAGCTACGTGGTCTAGTCTGCACACTTTCACGA